>NC_051154.1:296365603-296533518 GCF_013339745.2 Dermacentor silvarum
GGCAAATCAATGGACAACACTTGAGAAGCCACTGGAAAACACATGGTGAATACGTTGCCAATTCGCTGTGACTAATTTGGTCTTCTTGGTTTGGCTGCATTGTATACAATTAGGAAGTGCAGCACTTTCGTCCATTTGCAGTGCAGCGCGGACCGTCTGCATCGGTCTTTGATTTGATCCGTGCAAGGCAAGTCTGCACAAGTTCACGGTTCTCTTGCACCGCTAGTTTCAAAGTGCACGCATCGTGTAAGCTCTCAGCAGCAGACGAAATTGCGCAAGCTAGTGAATAATTGGGCGCGGACGTATAATCCCGCTTTGGTTACAGAGTTCATACCTGGCATAGTGTAAGGTACAAAATTTGATGCCTGAATGGTTCTTAGGGGACGTAGTAACCTATGTGAAGCATTAAATTGCTTTCGATCACATGTGTTTCTCTTGGAACGCGTTGTCTGACAAAAAAACAGCATTTAGTCACCATTTCGTGCTACCATGCAGCATTTCGGAAGAAGGTAAGGAGAGACGGAATGTTAAGCAGAAATGCGCTGGTGGCTACGGTAGATTGGGGAGTAAATGAAAGGGGACTAGAAAGATTGAGAGAGCGAGAAGGAAAGACCCGATGAGTTCAGCAACCACTACAGTCAAAGTGGTCCCGCGGGCCACTAGCCCTCACGAAAACAAAAGTGCTTCCCAGCCTGCGGGAGGACGAGCGATTGGGATCGGTGATCGATTAGCGCCTGCGTGAACAACGGCTATCAACCAGTCGTCCCAGTACGGTAGAAAGTGCTTGTCTCTGTCGCTGAAATCGACGGCAGTGGCACAATAAATGCTCGATGTTATCTTCGCTGCCACCGACGTCACACGAAACACTGTCGGCCATTCAAATCAATGTCATGTGACCCTTCGCTAAGGCCACTCTCAACCTCAATGTCGAGTGTTGGGCTGCTGAGCACGAGGTCGCGGGATCGAATCCCGGCCACGGCGGCCGCATTTCGATGGGGGCGAAATGCGAAAAACACCCGTGTACTTAGATTAGGTGCACGTTAAAGAACCCAGGTGGTCCAAATTTCCGGAGTCCCCCACTACGGCGTGCCTCATAATCAGATCGTGGTTTTGGCACGTAAAACCCCATAATTTCAACCTCAATGTCGATGAACCTAAACGTCAGTGCCTCACATCGATGAAGGCGTAAGTCGGAGCTGGAACGGAGGGTTCAGTTCGTGTAACCTGGTGCACCTTATGGGGTGCTCCACTCTGCTCTGTTCTGCTCTGCTCCACTCTCCTCCACTCCACGCACGCTCTCTTGAGCGTGTGTGCCAGGGGACGGAGCTGCCTTGCAGTGTCCCTCCTGGAATCAAGAATGGGAAAGCTCTGTTCTTGAGGCGACGCTTGGGCAGCTTTGTCTGCGGGATCAGTGGAAATGATCCCGCAATTGCCAGATAACCACTGGAAAGTAACACCGTGGCCTTTTTGTTCGACGTCGTGGTGAAGTCTGATGATTTCGTACTTCAGCTCTTCGTGAGATACATGTCGGAGAACTGAATGCATAAAGTGTAAAGCCGGTCTTCAGACGGAAAACACCACCCATTTACCAGGACTCTCTGTGTCAATAAATTGAAGTGCATTGCGCAGAGCAGTGAGTTCTGCCGACGGTTGACGTCGTGGCATATGACGTCTTGAATCGTAGTATTACTCCTCGTGTTAGTATAAACACAGTACCACCTGAACTGGTCAATCTAGTCAATCCATTAGTACAGATCGGTCCAAGTTCCTTGCAGGAAAAAACTGGAGGGGTCCATAGTGGCACTAAGTTCGGAGTACTAAGTTCGAAGTACTATGTTATAGTAATTGTGCTTTACTATGTCATTTCCATCGGGGAGCAGAGAGCTCCCTTTTCTCTGGGCTGTTGCGCGTGAGTAGAAAGCGCTCTGCTGTCGCTTTGGCAGTAATTTTGAGTGGGGGTCATGTGGATCTACAACATTCCAGAAAGCATTACGGCCACACCCAGAGAGATCTCGATGGAAAGATCTAAAATGGTGTGCATTTCTCTGCGCGTGTGCTGAGTTGTAGAGTTACATGACAATAGTATAGCATAAGCACAGTTAAGCTGATGCTCAATTGCGGCCTACAGTAGCCCCGCATAGTTACACCAAAATTTTAACCACAGGTCTCCGGATATACGAATGCATCTACCGTCTGGGTTACGACGACGTGAACAGACCACGCTATAGTGTCTGTGGCTAGGCGTTGCATTTACGAACTCATATGCCTTCCTTATTGGAATGGCCAACAGCCCCACGTGCGAGATGAGCAGCAGCGATGAGACGCTCGCACACATTATCTGTGTCTGCCCGCGCTATAGTGCCGAGAGACAAGCAATTTACAGAGTGCTTGACCAATAGGACAATGTTCCACTATCAGAATTAAAAGTTTTAGTTCAGTGCTCCGAAAGAACGTCCACGCTGAAGGCGTTACTAAGGTTCCGGCGTTCCACGGGCCTTCACGATAGACGTTAAGAACGCCGCCCCCTACCGCTCTATAGCTTACGCTTTTTTTTGTGTGTGCACGTCTCTGTTTATCTCTCTCTCTCCCTTCAATTTTCTTCCTATTTGTATCCCCCTACTCTTTTACCCCGTGCGGGGTAGCCAACCAGGAACTACCTCTGGTTAACCTGCCTGCGTTTCTATGTATTGTTTCTCTCTCTCTCTTAACTACAGTTGTTACATTAACTATGCTAGCAGCATATATTGCTATACGGTTAGCTTTTCTCTATAATTAAGCATCACTGCACGAAATAGCTATTCATAAGGTTCAGCTTAACCACAGCGTGCCTCGTAAGTTTACGAACAGCTCGCACCGACGTTTTTATGCGGTCCATTTACTACGACACTTCGCTGCGTGCAGTCCGCGCGCACGTACTCGTCGACTGCACCCCCTGCTACGCTGACTCCCCACGCTCTTTACGTGCGTTTGTGCAATCGGCTGGTCTTTTTCGCGCCCGCGCCGTCTGAAACGTACATGGCCGCAACGGACGAATCGGCGCTTGCGTCTGAACCTATGGTGACCTGAGCTTCGAAAGGTGGAGCTGCCAGTGCAGCGAATTTTGAACGGCGCCTATCACTTGCCTACATACCTATCGCGCACAATACGATGGAGCAGCCTGTTGCCTTTCTAAATTAAAAAAATATATATAAGCTTGCGTCTGCCGGCCACATTCTTCATAACATTAGAATGTTTTCAGAAATAGCTAGGGGGCCCAGAGTTGGAGGATGCTATCGGCCGTGCATCAAAACTTACACTCTTGCACTCCCCATGCTCATACTTTCCAAGAGCAGGAACAGAGCATGCACCAGGTGCGGAGGAGGAGGAGGAGGAGGAAAAAAATTTATTCTGACAGGGCATTTGGGACCTGCCAGGCCCCCTGGGTCCCCGCGCGACCCCACCGCACTGAAACATTCATGATTAACATGTCCATGACGCTGGCAGCCCGGCTGGCGGCGAATCTTCTGTCTTTCCGGTTCCGTGGAGCACAGTGATGACTCAGTGTTGCCAGGTTTGACTATATATAGCCAAATTGGGCTACAGAAAAAAATTTTGGTGTCGAATTGGACGAGTAGGCTATGTGGCTATATTTGGGCTACTAAAAATCGGCGACTTGGCTTCGTTTGGGCTATACGTGGCGCCCTAATCAAAGCTCCAGGTGGGCTCTGATCGAGTAGAAACAAATCTCGAAGGCCATGTTTCAGGCGGCTTAGCCGGCAGCGCGCTTTTGCCTGTGTGCGTGCGCGAAATGCCCTCCGCCCCCCTCCCCCTCCATTATCTGCGCCGTTGTCTGAGCCGGTGGCTTTGATCTTTGGTGTACTTAAACTTACATCGCACTTCACCGTGAGACACCCGATACTCGGGCATCGGGATGAGCCTGGGAGTAGAGGGTTTTTCACAGTACACTGTACTAACATCGCTATGCTCAGAGAGCAATAAAATAGAGTCGGGTGATCGGGGCGCCGACATGGGAGAAGCATGGGTAGATGACACGCTCCAATGTTTTCATGGCCATGGCTTCTTGGTGAACTATCGCGCCGGGAACAGCTTTCGACATGCTTCACGTTTTTCACGCTAAGCTTTACTGCCATTTTCTTTTTTCTGCTAGATTAATTTTTGTTCCTGAACAAAAATGAACCTTACATTAGAGGTTGATTTCCATAGGTTCGACTTAAGATCGAATCCTTCACGGAGAGGAGAATCGAACCATGGGGAAATGGGCCAAGTTTGCGAGAAAGTATAAAAAAGAATGGGAGCAAGACCCCGAGCCCAAAGTGGGTCCTGGTGCGTTTGCTTATAGATGGTTTGCCCATAGCCTCACAGATCAGGTACTCATTGTGCTAATATCGAACATGTTTGCCACGATGCCACCAGTGCGCCACGTCACATGAACATTACCCAGTGTTTTAGCTTAGCAGGTGAGGTGTCGCGCTGCTGGCTCGAGGACGGGGGTTGGATTCCCGGCCACGGCGGCCGCATTCCAATCGAGGCGAAATGTAGGAACACCCGTGTACTTAGATTTATGTGCCCGTTAAAGAACCCCAGGTGGTCAAAATTGATCCAGAGTACCCCACTGCGTCATGCCTACCAATCACATCGTTGTTCTGGCATGTAAAGCCCCAGTAATTATTATTATTAGCATATCAACATGGTTTGCGTTTTGACAGCAACCGGTTTTCACAGGATTACCACTGTTAACAATTTGTCGTTTACCTTTGCTCTTTGTGAGCCGTCGTGGCTTTTGCCAATTCGAGCGAGTTATGTTCGGGACGTGCTCGTCGCCGCAATCGACTGCGCGCTTCTCACACTGGAGTGCCGTTTTGCGCAGCAACCGTTTAAAGCTTCGCTTACACCGATCAGCGAGTGGCATCTGTTGTCTCTGACTTCTTTTTAACGCATGTTCTTGCCGTGCTAAAGACATAAGATGGCGGCCAGGTTGATGTAAATGGAAACTATATGGAGTGTGTCGCAGGTAACCCGGACCCAACTAATTAACGAGAAAACAAGATAGGACGATGAGACAAATAACGCGAGAAACCATAGCGCGAAACACTGGTTTTGGCTCATAAAAAAAGAAGCCGTGGGCGCGTCAACGTCGCAGACCGCTGGACAGCTGAGGCTTTTCTACGCCGTAGGCAGATTGTCACGTGAGAGCTCCGTGAGGCTGGAAATTATTTTGCGTTCCCGTGAGCTAAAAAGCAGAGTTGATAGTTATTATTACTGTATATAACTAAAAATCATAACTGAGTACTATCTGTCACAAAATAAAAGCACTATGATTTCGCCCTCTACAACGATTCGCTGGAACTTGAGAGCTTCCGGCGCCAACCAAAAAGTATTCTGTGTGCAACCGTGATGTCGACCGTCATAGCGGCAGGGATATTTGTTTTTAACTGATTGTGCAAAAAAGGATTGCCGTAGTTGAATGTGAAAATTTATGTACGAATAAAACTGCAAATAAAAATGGCTATATTTGGCTACGAAATATTTTGCTCTCTTTTTGTGTTTCGCTACATTTGGGCTATACAATTTCTCTAAGTTTGGGCTACGCCACCTCGTCCGACATGGCAACACTGAGTGAGGTCTCCCAGTCCTCCCAGGTTTGGAGTGGTGTCAGCCCGTCGGGGGGAGGAGAAGCCGGACAGGCCAGGAGTATGTGGGTGAGGTTTGCTTTCGGCGCATTGCACAGATGGCAGGAAGGTGGGATGGGTCGGTAGTGGGAGAGGATGGATGGGGTAGGTAGGGTCCGCATTTGCAGATGGCGCCACAAGTGTTGCTCCCTGGTAGTGAGGGAAGAGTGGGGCGGTGGGTATATTTGCCTCTCGGCGCGAGCATTCGCGATGAGCTCAGCGAAGGTACACGCACGCTTCCTCGAGAAACCCCCATGAAATCCGCTTGTGCCCGGTTTCTTGACCGTCGGGCTACGGCGGGCTCATCGGTGGGGTTTCCCGAGTGCGCGGGCACCCAGATGAGCTCAGCGCTGCGGGAGAATGGGGGGTCTGGGTCAGTATGTGGAAGGTGGCAGGGTGAACTCTGCCCCTAGCATAGTTTAGCAGTGCAGTCTTAGATTCACTCAGGATGTATAAGGTAGCACTGCAGCTGCCGAGCACTAGCGCTATAGCGATCTCTTCTGCTTCCTCTGGGTCCGTTCCCAGCCGTAGTTCCTTATTAATGGAGGTAATTCTGTGTGTAAGCAATCACTGTGGCTCCTTGCTGATCGCATGCAGCATCTATCCATATTGTATTCTGTTCATCGCCGTACCGTTTATGAGGGGCTGCTGCTCTGGCTTTCCGTCGCTCGTGGTTTCGGTCGGGGTGCATGTTACGGGGAAGCGGTCGAATGCGTAGCCTTTGACGAATTTCCGTAGGAAGGGCTTTTCAGGAGTCAAGATCAGCAGGGATGCGAATTTGGAGTTTAGAAAGTATATGCCTCCCGGTAGAGGTACTGGCTAGTCGGAGATATTGTGCCTGTAGATGTGCTTCGATTAGTTCTTGTATGGTGTTATGCACGCCTAACTCCGCCAATCGTTCGTTACTGGTGCTTTTGGGCAGGCGGAGCGCTGCCTTGGTAGCTTGTATGATTATAGGATTTATTGTTTGGGTTTCGGTTATAGTGAGGTTGAGGTAGGGGGTAGATTACAGTACTGTGCTCATGGTGTACGCTTGTACTACTCACAGAGTATCTTCTTCCCGCAGGCCGTGAGCTTTATTTGTTACTCTGCGTATTAGCTGCGTGGTAGCTGCTAGCGTGCTCTTTAGGCCATTTTATGGTTTCGGTATTTCTCCAATCTTGTTGCAGGTAGAGGCCAAGGATTCGAATGGTGTGGACCTGTGGGACCTCCCTATCCTGTACGTAGATTCTGAAAGGAAGTATCATACGTTCTACCCTTTGGCGGGATCAACAGAAGTTCAAATTTTTCTGGTGAGCAGGGGAGGCCTACCTTGGTGACCTCTTCCTGTATTACCATTGCAGCTGTTTGCAGCGTTTCTTCGATTGGGTGTATGTTCCATATGTAGTCCACAGGGTGATATCCGCGTACAGGGTATGGTCAAGATGGGGAATTTGCAGTAGCTTCCACGCGAGCGGAATAAGTACTGCGTTAAAAAGGAATGGGGACAGCACGGAGCCTTGCGGTGTGCCTACGTTCGCTAGTGTGTAGCGGCGTGTACGAAGGTTGTCTACGCACATGCTGGCCGTTCGGTTTTGCAGGAAAGCCTTTATGTAGTTGTATGTTCGTTGGCCGGCTCCTAGGTCTTTCATGGCCTTTAGGATGACCTCGTGTGTGACGTTGTCGAAAGCCTCCTTGAGGTCAATTGCCAGTACCGCTTTAGTGTGCGCAGGTATGAGGGGGTCCAGAATAGCTGTTGTGAGTTGAAGCATGGCATCTTGCGTGGATAGGCCCGATCGAAAACCAATCATTGAGTGTGGGTATTGACCAGTGCCTTCCATGTGGCCGTGCAATCTAGCTAGGATGACCTGCTCAAAGAGTTTGCCTAGGCTGGAGGTAAGAGAGATGGGGCGCATATTTTCTGGGGTAACTGGTTTGTTAGGTTTCGGTATTAGTATAACCGTTCCATGTGTCCACTCCTCTGGCAGTGTACCAGCTCTGCCAATACTTGTGGAAAATACCGGTAAGTTCTCGCAGGGAATTGTCGTCTAGGTTTCTAAGAGCGGCGTTCGTTAGGCGATCTTTGCCTGGCATGGTGTTGCTGAGTCTATGAAGTGCTGCTCGGACTTCTTGTATAGTTATGTCCCTGTCCAGTTCATTATTAGGTGGGCCGGCGAACTCCGGCAGGGGAGTAGAAGTGCCCGGCGAGGTGTGTAGGCTCTTGAGTTTCTGTAGTAGCGCCTGCGTGTCGTATTTATGGTTGTGTGTTAGTCGAGTGACGAGATTTCTAGTGTGTTGTTTACTTTT
Organism: Dermacentor silvarum; assembly: GCF_013339745.2. Taxonomy (NCBI): domain Eukaryota; kingdom Metazoa; phylum Arthropoda; class Arachnida; order Ixodida; family Ixodidae; genus Dermacentor; species Dermacentor silvarum. The sequence continues at coordinate 296,373,559 of NC_051154.1, forward strand.
CATGGGATCAATTAGATGTTTTAAAAGAAGCCATGCTCGAGCGGTAGTGAGGTTGCCTCTGAGACCCTCGCATATGTGCTGCCAATTCTGTCTACAAAGTTGTTGGCTGTAATCCTGAATTTGCAGTGCAAGCTCAGATATTCTGCTTTGGAGCTTCTTGTTGCATTTTTGATTAGCATATCGTTTCATGAGACTTTCATGCGCATCTACCATATGGGCCAATTTTGAGTACATAACTGGGACTTGCTATTCTGGGCTATATTCCTTGGTGCACGCCTCTTGGTCCTCGAGGACTTGTGATGTCCAGGTTAGCGCATCCACCGGCCCTGTTTGTTGTTTCGTTTCCCGGTTTTTAAGTTTATCCCAGTTGATTAGTTTATGTTCTATTCTTTTTCGAGACGCTTGGGGACCTGAGACTTGAACTTGGATAATATAATGATCAGTGTCTAAAGTATGTGTTGTTCTATTCCACTCCAGGTTGTGGATGCGTCTGCCCATCGTGAGATCCGGACTTGTGTCCATCATTCCTGTTGTAGCTTGTCTGGTGGGGCAGTCGAAATCATTATACACTGTGAGCTGAGACTGTTGAGCTTGTGTCATGAGAATCTCCCCTCTTCCAGAAGTTTTCTGGTATCCCTAATTAATGTGCGCGCAATTATAGTCTCTGGTCACTATTAATGGTGTTTATTTGCCGCTGCGGTAATTTTCGCTATTAGGTGAGCGCAGCGCGTTGCTGCCATACTCGGCGGATTATATATATCGGCGATGAGTAAAGAATCCTCTGGAATGTCAATTGGAATAACTTCAAGGACTACGTTTTTTGTACTATGTGGGAGAATGTAAGTTGCATATGCCTTATGAACGCTTGATAAAAGTGGACACAACCGGAGCAGTATCATAATTGGTGAGTGATAAGCAGTATATCCTGTCAGCGATATGCTTGTTTTAGGGTCCTGTAGCAGAATTATGTCTGGTGGGTGTTGCTGATTTAATATGAGTTGGATTAGGGCTTCTCGCTTACGGCGTATGCTGCGACAGTTCCAGTGCCAGAGTTTTAAAAGGGGGGAGTCTTAAAATTTGATGAATCACCTGTCATTTTGCTACCCAGAAGTTTGGAAAGTGGAGGGGGGATGAGTGGTTGAGGGTAGGGGCACCGCCTGCATCTGGTTCGTTGCCTCCGCCACCATTAGGCTCATCTTAGTCCTGAGCTAGGTACAGAAGGTATCTAGCCTGTTCTCTAAAATTTGAAGCATTCGTCAATGAGGCTATTGATCCGAGCTTCGAGATTTGGGAATCGAGCATCGAGTGTTTGGAGGCGCTTTTCTAGGAATTGCTGAAATTCATCGCGCATCTGCTTTTGGAAGTGTGCTAGTTTCGCTGTTAATTTTGCCTCAAGTTTGACTTCAAACTGAGCCTCCATGAACTGATGCAGCTCTGGGTCCACAACACCTTGCAGCGAAATCATTAAAGCACAGAAAATGGCACAGATCGTTCGCTTGTCTGCCAGCAAGTCCGGCCGCCGAATACTCGAGATGGCGGGCCTCACCGCCATGGCCGCGGAGTCGTGCGCTGTCCTCCTCCACCAGGAAGAAAGGGACGCCTTTCGAGTGTCCACATTCCCGAGGAACGTTCATCCACAACACAACGAGGCCAGGCGCGCAGCCAGGGCCCTAGCACTCATCAAGACTGCCATGCAGAACCTAGAGCTCGCGACCTTTGTCGACGCGGCGCAGTATCCTAGATCAAACTCGTACGAGGCCACGCTGGTTGATCCCCAGGGCAAAATCCTGAATACAGCGTCCATCGAGCACTCGACGGCGTCCGTCGCAGAGCCAGTCGCAGTGGCGCTGGCTCTGTGCAATCCCGGGCGCACCCAGATCTTCACAGACTCCAGGTCGGCGGCGATGGCCTTTCTCACCGGCTCGGTCTCGGCCGAGGCTGCGGCGGTGCTTAGGACCCGCAAGCCAGGCACGGTTCGTCACGTCATCACTTAGTTCCCAGCTCACATGGGCCGGAACATGCGCTCTCCCGGCTCTCCCGGCTCGATCAACCCCAATGAGCTGGCCCATGACCAGGCGCGGGGTCTCGTCAACCGCGCCGGTCTGAGGGGCCCGGTTTCACAGGAAATCGACCGGACTACGGACCCGCTGCTTACTTTCCACGACATCACGACTGATTCCCAGCTGGGACGCAGGCAGTTCCCGGGTCTCACCCGAAGCTCGGCAGACCCCAGGCCTCGGTGTTGAGAATGCTGCAGACGGGCTCATTTCTATGTCGATCCAGGCTGAGCCACTACCCTCCGGATGTGGATCCCCGCTGCCCCGACTGCGGCGAGGAAAGGTCCACCTTTAACCACATGCTGTGGCAATGTTCTACATTGCACCACTCGCCTTTCAACAGGCAAGAAGACTGGGAAGAAGCCGTCAAGAGCGACAACCTTCAAGTCCAGCTTCGGGCTGTCCAAAGGGCCTGCGAAAGGGCTGAAGAACACGGTTTTCCGCCCCCGGTGCAGGTGCGGCCCGCGACTACGACAAATAGTCCCTTAGGACAAAATAAAGTTTCTTGTCTGTCTGTCCATCTCAGCTGTTTTGTCTGGTTGCTCCAGCTCTGTTGTTTTGGCTGATGGCGGAGGAACATCTTTTCTTTTCTTTTTTGTAGGTGGGGTGAAGGTTGAGGTTTCTGCGGGAGATGAACTCTGGGTGTCAGGGGTAAAGGTTGACCAGAGGGTGGGAGTGAAGGTTGGGTGATGGTTTGGGTGACGGGTGGGGTTGGGTGATGGCCTGTCGTAAGCTTCTTACCTCCTCTCGAAGACGGATCATCTCCTCGGCCCGGCGGTCTGGTTTGCGGACGATTCGTTCTGCCCATGTGAGCTCCTCGAGGGCCTTCGGGGGGGGGGGGGGGGGGCTGATGGTTTGTATTTTGGAAAATTTTCTGGGTGTAACTGGCGTCTTGCGGCTGATTCCCTGTTTACCGGTGGCTTCTTTGTTTGTTGTCGCTTCGTTGCTCTACACCCTCCTGTTTCTGTAAGGTGCTCTCCGCCGCACAGAATGCATCGGGGCACGCACTGACGTGTTCTGTCTTCACCGTGATCTTCGCCGCATCTTGGACATCTCGGTATTTTCGGTTCTGGGCACACATCATATCTGTGTCCTGGGGCGCGACAGTTCGTGCAGGCCTCTGGTCGCGTCCTATATGGCGTGCACAGGTGTACTCCCCCATGGTAGATGATTCTACGGGGGATGGGTCCCTGGGCATAGGTTATAAGGATGGATTTAGACTTGCCCATGCGTCTTGCTAGTAGAATGCCTGCTTCCAGATTTCGGGCTTGTAGATCTTGCAGAAGCTCTTCTTCCGTTTAATCCCAAAAAGCATTGGATATCACGCCTCTTACTGTGTCTGCTGCAGGGACTATGTACGCTGCCACCCCATACGCTTTTGCTTTTAGAGTAATGCTTCTGATTTTAACCAGGTTAAGGGCTGCTTCTTGGTTAATGGTGGATACTGTGCACGTGTTGTTCGTTAGGTGCACGCGTAGTTGCACTTCTGCTCCTATCGGTATCTTCGCCGTTTCGCAGAGACAGCGGAGCAGCAGCTGCGGCTGTATGTTGGGTAAGAAGAGGCCTCCCTGTGAGCGGAAAACAACCTTCGTCGCATGCTGTGGCAGTGGAGCCATTTGGCGACTTTTGCGCTTGACTTGCTGCGTTGCACGCAAGTGCGCCAGGTTCGGGTGGTACGTCGGATGCCACGTCGACGCGGGGAGCGTTTCGGTGAGTTCCTCACATGCCTTCTGTTTTCCGCATACCCCGCTTGTATCCTCCATTCGGGCTTTTGACTGCGGCTTGCCTTGATAGGTTCCGATGATCTTATTCCAGTCTTCTGGGTCGTAGTCCTCTTCCCGGAGGGTAGTTTCATCGACGTGTACTTCCATCATCGTGGGCTGCCGGTGTTTCGCCGAGCTAGGTCTTGTGCCTGGCATGGCGCGGCCTGTGCGGGGTGTCGGTCTTCTCTGGCCAATAAATCGCGTTTGCTGGGCGATATGGTTGCCAAACTTCGTGAGTGGCCTCCACTCACCTTCCGGTAGCTGCACGGCAAGATTATTGAAACTAGATGATGATTTACCAGAAGGGCAGCATCGGTTTCATGGAGCCGATGTTGCATGCGTCCGCGCTCGCCCATTACCTGGGCGCGTCTTCCAGGTGTGGTTCTTTAGTGAGAGATTAACTCCGCCAGTTCGCCGGCAAGGAAAGAAGATGCTCGTCCTACTGCGATGTTTTAGCTTCTATTTTCTTTTATTCTTCTTATCTCGCCTTCAAATAAAAAACAGAAAAGAAGCGAAGATATCGCAGTATAGGGGGATCATCCTCAGACAGTGCGGTCAGACCAGATGTCCCCGCCTGTCATTCGTGATGACTGGATGGCGCAGACTATACCTTCAGTTATGCTTCGGCCATGCGCTCTGCTGTTCGCGTTTCATTTGACCCCGATAGTGCAAGTATTGTACAAAACGGGCGTAAAATTTCCACTACTTGTTGAGGTTGGTGGACTTCAGTAGAGACAGGTTTGGTACATTACTGCGCCATAATGTGATATGGGATCTGCGCCTAATATAGCATCTATGCGTGCCTTGTCAGACACATGTGCCTTTTATTCAGCCTCCTGGCCTTCATTATCTTATCTTATGCTGTCTGAATATGTATATATCAGACGCCCTAGTTCCGTGCCCTGCAAGACAAATCTTAGAGTACATTACAAAACTTATCGTGCCACCATACCATGGGCAGTCCAGCTTATCTAACTTCTGTACTGACGTTGTAAGTGCCCCTCACCTTGAGGCATCATGCTGGTGTTTTAAGCGCCGAGGTAGAGGGCACCTAAGAGCGGCGCAGTCTTGGGGCTGAATGCGTGTGGGAGTCAACGCGCTGTACTCGCTTTCCCCAGGCTGCTTTATTCCAAGCCTCTGTCGTTGCTGCCGGTGGAACTCGTCCTTCTATGACAGACTTAGAGAGTGCCCATGTTCACTTTCTCCTCCCCGTCCCCCTCCGCCGTCTTTGAAAAGCCATACATTGATGCACCATACATTAGTGGAGAAGATTCCTAGAACTTTTTTGGCATAAGTGTAGCCTTGCTGTCACCTCGTTACTACCACACAGAATGGTCGTCCGTCGCGCGAGCAACACGGAATGCGCACTTAGACAAGCGCCAGTTTTTCCGTGAATTCAATTCTCGTTCTTCGTTGCATACGTTGCAATGACAGCTTACTTAATAAGGTAAGATGTGACAGCGAAGAGCTGCCGTATAACCTGTACGTGGAAAAATGTGTTTTGAACTTGCAAGCCAAAAGTCACACGCCAGTGGTGGCACGCACCCTAAAATGCCGAAAAGTTGGCAATTGCCACAGAGTCTGGGGCCTCATTGCGTCAGCTTTTTTCAGCACTGTTTATTCAGAGGAAATTATGCACAAGCAATGATATTCACTCGTGCCGAGCTGCAAGGTAATACTGACAATAGGCGAATTGATGTGTGTTACATGTGTGAAATTCGTGCAGGTTGCTTGTAAAAAAACGCATGTCAGATGGACTCCTGCCGTCGGTAGGTTTCATAAGCAGGTTTTTTAAGCGACAACTGATACATCTACTCAAGCGAGCTGATAAATGAGCGCGGTATATTTTTTATTGCACAACATTTGCGCGCACATTCTAGAGCCACAATGCTGAAGATTGTCGACAGTGCGCTCCACCCTGCGCGTTATTTCATCGTCAAGATAAACTGATGCAGTGTCTTCTTTATCGCTCCTCGAATGATGCTCTTGTGTGCACATCCAAATGAGATAAAGGTACAATCCTGCCTTCAAGAAACTAATGCTTTTGGGCTGGGCCGTTGAGTCGAGAAATCCAAAGCAGTATGCATGCATGCCGTATATGGTCGCGTTCTAAATGCAATATGTGCCAATTAAAACAGAACAAAAGAAAGACAGATGACGTAGTTATACAACAACGAAGAAGTTGAATGTTTTCTCAAGGTCATGTCTCTGATGGGGACCATGGTGATTCGCACTGGTGTCGCGGCCACAAATAAAGCAAACAAATTACGTCTGAGGATTATAACCTGGTAAATACAGTTGACACCAAACTTTATGGACCAAGAAATGGCATTGATTAACAGTGGGCGAGCAAGAGAAGCCTCAGCCAAGAGACGTTTCGACACTGGGATTTTTCTTTCAAAACTAATTTTTTGCAACGCATAATGAAAACTCGAGGGACAAAAGGAATAGTTGCGATACAGTATACATGTAGTTGTCCATCTGGTTGACCAATAAAGTGTGGATGCCTGGGCTGCTTTCAATGTTCCTTGCTGAATCACGCAGAGAGAGAGCGAAAGAAAACAAGAAGTTGAAAGCAGAGAGGTTAACCATATGAAGTGTGCAGTTGGCTACACTGAATCACGCAGAATTCAATAAAGCAGATCCCCTTCACGTACCGTGTCCACATTTCTGGACGCGACTTGTTTTTGCCCGTTCTGTCGAGTGGTCGCCAAGAAAAAGCAGCAGACATTGAGGTTCCGGTGAATTGAACCCCTTGGGTGGTCAATGTGCCCTGATTTTATTTCCAGTGGACTCCGTACTACTACAGAGGACCACAATCCTGAAGTAACATGCTTGACGGTACACACGACGTGGCGCGTTCCGGTAGCAATATAGAAGAAGAAAATAAACATTATTGAAAAGAATGGGCCGGCAGTTATGGTTTTGGTGGCCTCAGGTGGCGGCTTTAAGTCCTTAGACACACAATATAGAACAACAATTCTTTGTTTTTAACGCATGCAGTCAATAATAAAATTGTGCATGTGTTTCAAGCATATGTCATTGAATTGTTTATTGTAAAAATGGAGCATTAATGGCTGCACAATAATTAGATTAATATTGTATCTCTTATTACGATGACTCATCAAAAAGTACACAAAACACAATCCTACCACCTCGTCTTTCTTGCGGTGGATTTTCGAGTACCTTGGAATAAAGTTGTGTAAATGTGACACATTGATACACAGTCCAACATAATTTGCGCCTAAAGGAAATAACAGGTCTCCTTATGACTTTCATAGTGCAAGCAAGGCAACGAATATGCACGAAAGGGCAGGAAAAGATGACTAAACTAGTGGTCGCATTCAGAGTAGTCATTATATTGATTTTAGAATAGAAATCGTAGGACTGCACTAAACAAACAACTTGTACATCTTTTGTCGACTACATTAAGGTGGCGAGACAGTGATATGGAAAAACACGAACCTTCAAAAGCGATCAGAAACTTCAGGCCGGTCGCGATCATCCATTGCGCAAATTCGCTCGTTAGGACGAGTTTTTTTCACCGCCATCTCGGTAACGAAGACGGCCAAAGAAAGCGATAGACCAAGCACCAGTGACACGAACGCTCCTTGAAGGTCTTCAATACGGTAAGCAGCGGCTTTGTCGGGATCTTCGGCGAAGCACTTAGATGCATTGAAGGTGTAACGTTGCATCGGTCTCTCTGGAAGAGCCATCTCGGAAGCCCTCCTTAGGCTGGAAGAGAACAAAAATTCGCCGTATCAAGCCTGGGTTGAAACCTGCTGCCAATGGGCGCAGCCGCAGCACAACATGCTATTCACAAGCGGAAGCAGTTAAGTAGTTATAACTGCTGTTTTGCGATGCCATTGATTGATGGATTGAATGAAACTCGTTGAATGTTTATTTACATAATGTATAAAAAAGAAAAGGACAAGGTGGTGGCAGAAGAGAAAGAATTGTTGCTGAGAACAGCCTAAGGTGCTTCACTGTTTTGTGGACACGTTAACTATCCCGTAGTCAAAGATGAGAACAAAGAGTATTATGTCACCAGAGGTAAGGCAGACGCGTACATTGGAGCCTACGTTTCAGGTCCTGCCTTAGTAGCCGTATCAATTGGACAGAATAATTCTCAATCGGCACTAAAGACAATTCCACGTAGTGAGACTGGAACATTACGGAGTTTTAAGGTTAGATCACGCAGACCGCCGGGCTTACAAAAGAACGCAAAATAGTATACAAAAGAACCCCAGATGAGTGCAAAAGAACGCAAGCAAGGCGTGGCGGTTTGTCTACGCGAAGGTCCCTGTGGGCACCCAAACCCGTTTGCGTACTCAAAATGAACAAGTTCCTATTACTTGACACTTTCAGCAGGCATCACTTGCTAACTAGTGCACTTATAGCCGCATTCTGTTGATGTAATCTTGAAGTACGTAGCGACGACTAAATTAATCGAGAAGAACGATGGTTTTATTGTTTTGCACGGTTGTTACGAGATCAGGGGCCGCTATCGCAAAGTATTTTTCCTGTGAGTAAAATACTTTGTGTAAATACATTTCCCCACGCGTAAAAAAACATCGTGAAATGGACCGCAAACTGCCGCGGCGTAAGTTCTTGAGCGACATACTTGACAAGTTTCTCACAAGTATGGATCTTTTGTCAATCCGACGACTTACTCTGCTGCCAGGTATTAGCAAATGCGTGAACTCATAGTGGTGCGCTTAATTTGCTCATGGTAGAAGCCGTCACTGTTTTATATACAAGCAGGCCGATAAAATAAGTATCACGCACGTGTCTTGTGCATTCCGCTTTGCTCCCTCTTTCATTTCTTAATGTTTATTGTTGCCTATTTCTTTCTTTTTAGTTGTACCTCTTGAACATGGATTCATGTTTTGGAAAAAATAACAGCACTGGGTAGACAAGGACACAAGGAAGAACACGACACTGGCGCCACTCGCCCAAACTTGTTTCTAGTACAGTTCATTTCTTGAACACAGGGTTATAGCTGGAGCGAGATTCTATATTTATCGCTAGAGGCCTTGCAGTTAGAATTCTCTTTGGGAGATAGTAATTCCGAATCTCAATTTTTAAATTCCGACTCTATGTTGTGTTATCAGCAAACATTCGCATTGCTTTCGGACAAAACGGTTTGCCGTGTAGCGACAGCCGCTCATGGGTAAAGGGGTACTAATATGATATTTGCTACAATTGATGTGTTTTGTGTTAAATGAAGCTCGCAGGTCTCTAAACCCTAGGAAAAACAGTGACAACCCTCAGAGCACCGTACAGTATTTTTTCTCGTGTTTACAAGTACCGGACCTTCATTTAAAGCAAAAAAACATTTACTCAAAAAAATGACTCGTCATCCCGGCCCAACGAAAGTGGATGTCCAGCGAAGGTGTTGCAAAACCACTACACCGGCAGAAGGGTGTATGTAATGTTTTATTACTATCGAGTAATGGCAGTTATAATCGCTTTGTGGCTGCTGTGGTCCCTCGGGAGCCCTAACTCTGCGTGGCCTACCGACAGCAGTGTTAGTCAGTCAAGGCACTCTTGAAGTTTTTGCGTTCGAGTGGACTATCTGACAGACTATAGTTCTCACGGACGTTCCCAACCTCCGAAATTTTTTTATTGAATTTTATTTTTTTCGTGACTGCTTTTTCTCTCCCCTATTCTTTCTGCCTTTCAATTCCCCTTCCCCCAGTGTAGGGTAGCAAACCAGAACATTTCGGGTTAACCTCTCTGCCTTTCCCACCCCGTTTCTCTCTTCCATAGCAGTGCTGCAACGGGATTGTCTATACGGGAGCTGCAATTGGGGTGGTTCCAAGGTAAATGTACCTGGTAGCGAAGCTTCCATAGAAGTCCATACGTTCAAAACATGGCGGTTCATCGGCGGTTCATGGGGCTTAGCGCCATCTGTGCGAGGAGGGAACACTTCCGGCGGAAGAAAAAATAATGTGACGCCATATCCGTAAAAAACAGAAGTGACGTCATTTTGTTCTCAAAGGCGCGAAATTTGTTTTCGGAGGCCTGCCATTAGAGCTGTATATTCAAATGCCCCGCCATTCGACCTAATGGGCGTTTCCAGCTTTCAGCGCGGAAATCGATGCAGGAAAAGTTCAGCTTTACGGGTGTGGAAATCGCATCGCTGCACAGAACATACTTTCTTTGGAGGCCGAAGAATGCTTTGGGCATAGAGTACTCGTCCTTTCGTCCGACACCAAGCCCGTCGGCCAGCGCTGTCCCACGAAAACAACTAAAGTAAACAATTATCTGGCGGTCGCAACTCGCTACTTTTGAATGAACAGGGGTGCTATGCCAGATGTGCCGAGTTTCTCGTTCACACAAGTTTTACCCGAGTTTGCTCGATGGCAGTCAGTGAACGGAGATACCAAGGAACGTGCAAAAATAGCATGCTAAATGACATGTCGACACAAAGCCGCGTATTACAAGAACGCACCCTGCGCGCCACAGTGCGTCCGCGCTGCAAGCACAGAAGTCTGCGCAACAAAACGCGCTAGCGCCGCGTATTGTTATCAACGTATTATCGCAATTTAGCAATACCGTCACTGTCCCGCTGTCTATCGGCACACTTGCCATGAGCCGCTTGCCACGCCTTTCTCAGGAGCGTCTAGGGCGTGCCTCCTCTTTCGGGCATTATCTTTCTATCCTCCGTCGAATGCGAACAGGGCACATGCAGTACATTCTTGAACCTACACTTTCTCTCAATACAATAGTTTAAAACACATCAAATAAAATAACGAACATTTTATTTCTAGAAGTATCAGTTTTTCGTTTTAAACGCTATAAATTTGTGGTGACAAACGGTGATCGAGCGAATTATTAAATTTGGCACGTTTTTGCCGCGAGTGGCGACAGTGAGGTGAAAGCTTACAAGCGGATACATTCTAGAGGATCGCACGCACGAGGGAGTTCATACGGTGAGCAGTCGCCAGGGGCGCTGCAGTGCTATGTTCGATTAAGTCAGTCATGACAATGATCTGTCAATTCTCTGTCTATTAGGGGAATGGCAACTCAGCACTGCGGCATGGCTGTTCACCACAGGTGGTTCACTGAGGCGGCTATTAAGGCCGCCGCTTTACCGACTGAAACGACACTCTAGCCATAGAGACGGGAGCAATGGCTGTCGCTGCAAAATGGCTGTGCGGTATTCTAGGGCCCGAAGTGACGCAGCACAGTGAAAAAATGTGCCAGTTTATCTGCGTGCGCGAAGCCTCCGCGATGCATTGCGATCAACAGCGTGCTGCCCAGCGACACAATTCATCGCTTGTCATCGCTTGCCTAGTGAAGGTGTCTCCGTGCGCATGTACGCAGAATTTGAGTGTGTTGTTCACTCCAATGTGCTTGCCGATTGCCTCTGCTGCTGAGCTAACAGCGATCGATGATGGATATCGTAACGACAGCACAGCAGTCGCATTTTGGCGGGTGAGGGCTCTTGTATGCAGTTAGGAAATTAGACTTCGAACGCCGGAAGGTGTTGCAACTGTTTAGTGTGTCGTGCTTGTGATGAAGAAATGCCATCGCACTGGGTCTAGAAAAGCGAGCGTTTCCTGACGCTGACCGTGTTTGCGATACAGCGGCTCCGATGCATCACCGATGACAGAGCAGCCATCTCAAACGACAGCTGCCATACGTTGTCGTTGGAAAACACTACGCACTGTTCAGCATCGTCGTCCACCACGGCGCATCGACGCCTTGCAAGCAGCTACAGTGACGTGCTGGTAATTATTTGCTGTGCACTGCGTCGCCACAATGCAGACAATGAACTTTGTTGTGGGGCCATCACAGCCTAAGAAGATATATGTATAAGCCAGCGAAAGTCGACGCTTTGTTTTTGATAGTGGTGCTCAGTACATCAGCGATGACAGTACGTTGTGCGTGTTTTATTTCGGCGGTCAAGATTGTTGATGTCTCTCAGTTCCGCACCACGTCGCTGTTGCCGAAAAATAAGTTGGGCGTGGCCCAACCGTGGTGAGCGCGCGCACGATTACGTGCCTCGCGCGAGGCGTGACCTATGGTTTTGATTGACAGGCGAACTCGTGCCAAACTCGTACATCGCGAAACCCCCCTCGAGTTGAACTCGCGAACATGGCGGCGGCGGCAGCCTGTGTCATCGCATCCAGCGGCAGCAAGCGTCAATATGACCATCCGGACCCGTCCTGTTACATGACCGACGTAGAGTTTCAGCGTCATTTAGAGTTTCCAAAACATCGGTGCGCTGGCTGTGTGACGAGTTAGGCGAAGGCCCTCGTCTGCGGAGACAGCGTGTCGGGCAAATTATGCTTTCCGAGCACATACTGGTGTGGCTAGGCTGCGGAGGAAAAGTTCGTGCGATCGCTTCAGCTCTCTCCGGCTTCAAGCGCTGTTCGTCCACCACGCCCCAGCTCCAGGCCCGGTCTGGTGGCGTCATCGTAATACTGGGGCACCTGCGAGCACCTGGGGTTCTACCCGGACCAACCAACCTGCGAAGGCGGAGTGGTCACATTAAATAGGAAGACTCAGAATGGACGTCGGGCTGCCTACCGGTGCAACAGGTGCCGAAAGCAGTTTTCGCAGTTACACGGTACCGCTGCACTGCACGGGCAGAGAAGCGAAGGAAGTTACTTCGCCAACACGGACGGCCTCGGCCATCCGAACGACCACCTTTTCAGACAGCAAATTATTTGGCTCCCGTACGGCGTGAGCAAAAGCATAGACATATGGCTGTTGAAGGAGATGACCAGCGACTTGTTTCCTCTATCGGAGCACGCCATCGACGACTGGAGGAACTACCCCCGTGAGGTCGCGAGGGACGAGCTGCTGGCGCGACCTCCCCTCGGTGGCCCCGGGAAGATAGCGCAATTTGACGAGTGCCTTCTTCGCGGCGAGCAAAAGTGCAATCACCGCCGCCTAATCACGGGCGACAACGTTCCGCCGAGTAGCCAAAATTACTGTGGTGTTAAAGATGGTGGCCCATGGGTCTTCGGCATGGTCTGCGCAACCAAAGGGATGCTGCGACTTTTCAATGTCGACCGACGAAAGGCGACGACGCTAGGCGTCATTTTTGCAGCCAATGTTCAACCGGGGACCATTATTCATATTGATGAATTGGCCGCATACAACTGTATTCCAAATTTAGTGGATGCTAACAGGGCTATGCATCAATCTGTATTAGGAGACAGTCAACCACGGCGTGAACTTTGTGGACCCCATCACGGGCGTTCACACGCAAAAAATAGAAAGTTATTGTAAAAAAAGTGAAGCGCCACCTCGTCAGCGGTGGGTACAGGGTAACTGCACCGATGCTGGAGTCTCACCTGGGACGGATGTGGTGGCAGTCAACAGCCACGTGCGCTGCAAAGACCCCTTCTTGGGTTTATTAGAAGCCACGTATCGCTCGGGCTGCCCAGTATAAAGACTCTTTCCTGCAGTTGTCAAAGCAGCCATCGTTCGGCGCTAGCCGGTATGAAGGTGCATCACAAAGCAAAAAAAAATAAAGCGTAGTTTTCTGACCCTTGTATGAGTGCTTTCCGGCATTCCTGAGTGCTTACACGGTAAGCACGCGGCAAACCACTATTCGTATTCTAACAGGTGAACTTTACGAGCGCGCCTTTCATCCCACCTAAAGAGCTGCATTGCATTGCAAGTGATAGCGGCGTCAACGCCCGCCGCTATCGGTGGGTGCTCTTACGGCGGGCGCTGGAAAAGGTATTTATTGATAATGATCAAGTAAAACAGAATTGTCTCTTCTTTTCTCGCCATCCGTACATAAAATGGATTAGGAACTTCATTTTCGTTGAATGAATATAACAGTGTCTCTCTTCATTTATAAAATGCTTTTTTCTTTCCTAATGTTTGTTCCCTCCAAACATAGTCGCGCTTCAATCGCTGCTCCCATAACCACCCTTGCTGATGTCGGTGACAATTCGTTCTGAACCGATTTTTCGCCCGAGGCTTCGCGACCTATTTGGATCGACCTTGGCGATTCAGCCAGCATGGGAATTGTGGGAAGTACGTGGATTCGCATAAACTTCGTCCTTCTGGCCTGAAACGGCTTCGTGACTTTGTAAACTCGCCATTTTCAACGACGTACTGTGTAACAAATAAATAAACATTATTGAAAATGTTCGATGATAGGGTGTCAACACAGCACCTCTAGTACAGAAGCCCAATATTGAAACCATTACGCCACAGGGGCATGCATCGAGAAGCGGCCATAGAATGTCCTAATAAATTTCTCGCGGGCTGGTCATCAAATACGTGGTTTGGATGCTTGTTTTGTGCTTGTTTTTCATTGAAACGAATGCTGCTCTGCATGTTGTATGCGTGATTCTAAAGAATGTAAGCACTTTTCGCTTTCCTTTGCCGAGTGCTTGAAGCCTACTTCACCTCCGCCGCGGGTAGACCCGGTATTTCACTACCTCCGGGATCGGCCCACATTTTTGCCTACGGACAAGGACACGAAAAATGCCGACCAACCAGAGGTTAACAGCTTCGCTGTTAAATATCGTGTCAAAGCGCACTCACTCACAAGGAGACTGCAATTCTTTCTGATAGAGCAGTATTAGTGTATGAGCGCGTGTGCTGAGTACACTTGCTGTGATACCGCTTAAGTACTGGCCGCAGCTACGCCCTCTTCAACGAAACTTCTCTAAAAATATATGATTCTTGTTTTTATGTCTGCTGTGACCCTATTTTCAAAAGTAACAACCACAATGACTATAGCGTTTTATTGTTTTTTTACGTATTTAGGATTGCATAGGATCAACGTCAAACCAGAGAAATATGAAGGTAAGTTGGGCGCCTGGTGGAAGTTACCGCTTAAGTCCAGAAGACTTACGTATGCAGTAGATGGTGAGTGCTACATGCACGCGAATGATGCACGTGACAACGATTGTAATGCGCAAGCAATTCGTGCGAAGCTGTAAAGGTTTTCTACAATGAATGTTTCCTGAAAGTCTGCGAATCTTGTGCGCAATATACGCTTGTTCTTGTGCTGACCGTTTTGCACACGGAGCAACAATGTGCAGTTTTGTTCCCATATGAGCAGCAAGTGGAGAGCAATGAATGTGAAAAAACATGCCAAGACTCAATAATTATGGACACACACTGAACAGCAAGTGCACTTGACTAAACCTCTATTTATGATGCTGGATAACTCTGCAAAGCCGTCTTAAAGCAAGAATCTCGGATTGATATTTGTTTAGTATAGAGGCATTGGAATGTCAAAACAACGCTATACGCAAGATTATGCAGGCGGCAGGAGTATCGTTTGCGTAACATAGTGCATACGCTAGTTTGTCTCGTTCTTTACATTTCTTTTTTATCGCAGTAAGGTATCTAGTCCTGCATGGTAGCTATCTTGAGGAGTGATTCCGGAAGCACTGTCACATGCATGGAGTGTTCAGCAGCACGGGAAAAAAATTGGAGGACGCTTAAGCTTCGCCTTTATGCGTTGAACGCGATAGCATTCAAAGATCCCTCACTGCTTCTCACGCTTCCCGGCAACCGCATCCTTTTTTTGCTCCACCTTCGCGCCTTCGCGTCCGCGTGCCGTGGCTGCGCGGAGGCGAGCACCATCTGGATGGTGTTATTGCAAGGAACCGAGTGGGCCGCGCCGCTTTATGAATGGTAGAAACGCTGGAAAAGGGGTTTGTGTTTGAGTTTATGCGTAACAAAGCTATGTTTTCTGGTATCTTCAAATTACAATCCGACGCTATCATGCCTGTAGGTTGTTTTTTAAGTTGTACTTTACTATTTTTCTGACGCATTTTACTTTGAGAAATTCAATTAGTTCAGTATTGCCTCTGCGCCACGCGGGGGGCCTGCGGGGTTGTGGTTTGGAATAATTTTTGGTAATTGGTAAAAATAATTTTTGGAATAAATTTTACATAATAATTACGGCGCCGACACCGGATAGTTTTGCGACACGGGGCCCTTAACGGTATCGCGCCAAAAAATGAAAACCCTCCGCACGTGGGTCGGGTGTGCAGTAGAGATGTCTTCGTGCCCCTAAAAGGGCCCCTAAACCACCCTGAGCTTGAAAATTAATTACATGGTCGATGATGTGTGCTAGTCTACTCTGAACATATAGCCGCAACAATATTTGAAATGGTGCAGTGATAGTAAAGTTAAAGGCGTCGGATGAACCAAAACGCGGACGCCGCTGTGTCTCGCTCTCCTTCGCTACCCTCCAGACTCGTGCTCTCTCTTCTTTGCCACATACGCTCACCAACTCTTCGCAGTGCCGCGAAACTACGGTTCGCGCCCGCACGCCAGAAAAAAGGCTCCTCCGTTGCCCCCCCCCCCCCCTAATCACCCTCCGCATGAACATGGAAGCTTAATAAAGGTTCAGTGGCACACAATGGGCGAGCCCCCCTCTATCCTTGGCACACACAGTCTGCAGTTGTCATGATGCCGCCATCGTTCCTAGACGCCCGATCAATCGACACTTTTACTCTAGGTGACGTCACCTAGAGCACCTTGCTGACATTACGACGAGAGAAGAGGGTACAGGAAAGACCACGAGAGGAGCGCGGGGCAGTTTTTTTTTTAGAATTTTTGACGTACGAGTCGCGTGCAGCGCTGCCGCATTTGTCAGGGATTATGCCCATGGCATTGTCTACGTGATGCACGCGTTTCTTCCAAATGTGTAAAACATTGTTTTCAGAGGTTGTTTAGAGGCCCAAAAGATGGCGCCAGTGATCTTTGCACTAGCTGTATGTCGAACGTGCTGTTTTCCTGTCGCATGAATTTTCGGTCTCCCAGGAACCACATGCAAAAATAAAAGAAAAAAATAGATGCAAAGAAAGCTTTTCAGTGATGCGTTTCGGTTTCGATACCATAGATTAGGGGCATATTGAAGTAGCCGACTCAAGCCTGGGGACACTACTGTCAGCACTGCGTAAAATAAAGGAAAAGAGTGTTGCGCATCCGCAGTTTCGCGGAGGTTATTTCTTGGGCGAGCTAAGGGCCGTTTAGTGTAAGGAAGCTGCTTCAGGGCGTTAATTCTAAAGCTCTTTAATACGACAGTGATCAGGGAAGTCATTCTTGTAGTGCTAAACCCGCCGTGGTTGCTCAGTTAGCTAAGACGTTGCGCTGCTGAGCACGAGGTTGCGGGATCGAATCCCGGCCGCGGCGGCCGCATTTCGATGGAGGCGGAATGCAAAAACGCTCGTGTGCTTGCGTTGTAGTGCACGTTAAAGAACCCCAGGTGGTCAAAATTAATCCGGAGCCCTCCACTACGGCGTGCCTCATAATCAGAACTGGTTTTGACACGTAAAACCCCAGAAAGAAGAATGTAGTGCTAAGAGAAAATATACGATGGTAGTGGATGTCACCATGGTGGCATACATAGTTGTTATGGTCTTTTTCAGCTGTGGTTTCAGGCCTTTCCACAAAATCATAGACAAGGGCTGCAGGCTGAGGCTCTGGCGCGCTCGCCGGAACCTGCAGCGACCGCGATCGGCGAAGCGTCTGGCGAGTGTAGCGTCCTGGAAGTTCCGCTCGTACAGGATCGCGTGACTTCCGCGCTCTACGCGGTCGAAAAATTCGTCCTGTTGAGGTCCGGGCGCAATGCTTCCCGCCACGAGTTCCACTTGTCGCTGGATTTGCTTGAAAAATGCTGTCTTCGGTTTCTGCATTGAAAGAATGATTGAGCCGAATCAGTGGGAAATCAGGCGAACATTTAAGCGTGTTTTTTTTTTTCTAGTGGTACACCGTATCACCGGCCCGGTCCATGCAGCCCATACTTCTCATCGAATCTTAATCCACTTCGAGGCTGCACACCAGAGTGAAATCGAACCGTTTTTGTTCATGCGTTTTTGTTCATGCAATTTCGCTGGCTTAGAACTCCCAAGTACAGTCGTGCCTGCGCTCAGATTGTGGACAACTTTGCTACGGTTTAAGCTGTTCGAATGTATTACTATCTTTTTATCTCAAGTCTTGTTCGGTCAAGGTACAGATTTAATTTGAGTAAAATTCACAGAAACGTTGCCTATTTACTACAGTACCATCAGTATTTACGGAACTTCGACGGCATTAGTCAAAACTTCAACGAGATTGTCTTTCGCAAAGAGGTGGGAACTTCCGAACTTCCGCCGAAGGTAAGCCTAAGTCTAAAGTAAGCCTAAGACAACTTTATTGCTATCTGTGCTGCGAACATTGCTACAGTTTCGGATGGTGCCTCCATGTCCGCCAAGTTGTGTTTCGACAGGCTTTCAATAGAGTGTTTCAGAGCTCACAAATATATTGTGTGGTGTCGAAGTTGCTGTAAATGCGGTTTCCCTGCATTATAAAATCTAATTCTTATGTTTTACGTGCCAAAACCATGATATGATTATGAGGCATGCCGTAGCGGGGAACTCCGGATTAATTTTGACCACCTGGGGCTCTTTAATGCGATCCCAATACCCGTCGCCTCGGTCGTCTGCTATGTGCAGGGCTACAAAGGCACTGCTGCGTTTTTTGAGGTGCACTGGCCTGTATGACCGCCTGTGACAAAACTCAGCGATGAACGCTTGACTGTATAAATGTGCAGGGTGTGAACTTCTCTCTTCCTTCTCCTCTTTCAATCCCTTTTCCCCCTTCCTCAGTGCAGAGTAGCCTACCGGGCTCAGCCTGGTTAAACTCCCTGCCTTTCCCTTATGACTTTTCTCTCCCTCTCTCTCCAATACACGGTATACAAGGCCGTTTTTGCATTTCGATCCTATCGATATGCGGCCACCGCAGTCGGGATTCGATTCCACGCCCTCAGGCTTAGCAGCGCACCACCAAAGCCACCTGGGTTGGTTATTCCTCCATGACGATCACCAAAGCTGGTCAATGTTTGGAGCTGTTTTCTGCATCCCTAGCTGTGTTGTATGTTTGCAGTAAGATTGCTCCCACTGATAGGTTTGTGAGGACCCAACGCACAAACGTGAAGACCCGGAAGCATTGAATTCAAACTGTGTTCTATTATTAAACCTGTGCCAGACTCCGCACTGTCTTCTTCTTGGGGGGGGGGGGCGAGACGGAGATAGAACTGAGCGGCAGTATGTCACGTAGTGCGTGGCATCCTCGGCATCGCCGCCCCCGACAGCCGCTCCTCCGCAGTGGGGGCAAATAAGAAGGGGAGCCTACCTATTGTTCAGCGAGCCGCCCGACCGGTTCCTGACCAGACATAATGGCCTACGCGTTTCCAGGTCCATTTGGAAGTCTGGGCGAGGGAACGTGCCTCGGGAGTCAGCCAAACAGTGGTCGGAAGGCTAGCTTCACCAAGCCGGATTCCTCGACAAAAAGAACGACGCGCGGCCCGAGTCCGCCACCGTCTTCGACCGCGAGTAGCGCAGCATGGAACCAGCATCCCAGTGCTTCTTGAACGAACTGTCGACTGACGTGTTCCAATGCTCTCAGTCATTCCGTCGCACTTTTCAATCGCGTTTTATCCGTCGTTTATTATAACCATTACGTGTTCTGTGTATATTCTTCCAATTTAGTGTTTGGCGTGCTTGTTGACTTTTTTTTCTCGAGTTTCTGACTATTCTTTATCGGTCGTAAAGCCACACGAGGTGCGCTTTGTTGTACGCTTCGGGGGAGAATTTTTTGATGTTGTTTGTCGACCTCTCTCGCCTTAAAGCCCCAACCAGACGTACGCGTTGGAAAGCGTCCGCACGCGCCGCGCTCACTCGACGTCACGTCGCGTCCGATAGAGGAAGAGGGCGCGCACCCAAACGATGCACGAGTTGCCGCGCGTCCCTGCGCGTTTCGTCGCGGCTGCCATGCTCACCTACTAAACGCGCGGAACGACGAACACAAAGCACGCAGCTTGCCCGCGCTTGCCTGCACGCCTCGCGAAGAGTCGTTCCGGAAGTCACGCTCGTTCGCCGTGTTCACGTCATAGGCGTTCTGTGGTCACGTGAGGAGCGTCGCGCGGGCGCCGCGGTGGCAGCTTCCGGCGCGGACGTAAAAATTCTAGCAGTGGTAGGTGTCCACGCCGCAACGCGTCCACACGCGACACAGTCTCCGCACCTGACGCCGTACGCGCCCAGGCGCGATGCGGCGCGTGTGGACGCTTTCCGACGCGTACGTCTGGTTGGGGCTTTAGGTAAACTTTGTGTCGCGCTACGCTGCCTGCGCTGGCTACGCCATTTGGTGCTCGTCTGAAATAAAAGCCAAGACTACTCAAACCAAACGATGCTAAGAATAATTATTCGTCGCGTTGGATCATTTGTGGTTTCTTTCCGTAAGTATTTGGCCCGTAGTTGCTCATATACATATAGAGGTTGAGAAAGAAATAGTTTTGTGTCGGCACTGTGTTTCCCATGAGACAGCGAGGCAAGAATAGAAAGCTGACTGTTGTGCTAATCGTTGTAAGCTGGGGAAAGCGCTATGATACGAATTAAACGAAAAGGCTCAACCGGTGATCATGTTGTGATTCGTTTTACTGTCTCCGTACATTCGCGCAGCTTTCCATCGTCAGGTCACAGTAGCAGATCGAATAAATGCTACAGCACTGAAGCACATATTGCCGGCACTTTCACTTTGTCTGGGGAAAATTTGTATGTGTGCGCGGAAGGTCAGCTGAACAAGAAAGTAAAAACGGATGGCGAAAGCGAAGCGTCCTGTCCCTCTCACCATGAGAAGATCGTCGAATGCGCTGCCCCTTTCGGCGAGGATCTTAAGCTGTGAGAACCGGAGCACGTCTTCAAGAGTGTCTACGTGGTCTTCGGTGTTCTTGATTAGCATGGTGCTCACGAGTCGGCTGCTCAGCAGGACAGCCACGATGAAAACAGAGAAGCTCCATGTTGCGAGCATGATCCTGCTCGACACCTTTTTTACTCGCTTGTGTTTTGCTGCAGGACAGATATGCAGCCATTAAAGGGACACTAAAGGCAAATAAAAAGTCAAGCTAAAGTGACAGAGTAATGCTCTAGAACGTCTAAGGCGTCAATATAATTGCGAACAGAGCTTTAGTAATCGAGAAATTGAGGCAAATGCAGGACACGAAAAGAGAATCCCCAGGGACATTCAGGTACTTACCCGATGACGAAGGCACTTCTAAAAAACATTGTCGCTAGTACTCACCTACTTGGAATAAAAATGCAATTTCGTTAGATTATAAGACGGAAGAAAATACTACTTGTCTACTTCTATGAGATTCTTAGATAAAAAATGTCACAGTTTCGCCCTAAGGGCGAAGCAATGAATGCGATAGCAACACAGCAATGTCATACGAAGTAAGGTGAGCGGCCTTGGTAGCAATATGAATTGTAGTAAACATGAGCTGATTAAGTAAGCAGGTGTGCTGCGGCGTAAGTAGACCGACATGAAGAGAGACTCGATGACCACGAGAAGGCGCGTGTGAAACGGTGGTATTGATGAGAAGCGCTTACCGTGGGCAGCGCGTGCGAAGGGACACACCTGTAGTGCTGCACTGCCGATCTGGGCAGCATTGCATGTGTAGCGTGCGTTGGAAAATGTGGCCCGACTATTACTAACTGAATGAACAAGCGTGGTGTGAGCGCGCACAAACAAACATGAATAGATCACACTGAATGACTGCAGCCAACGACTGTCAAAACGCTGGCAGCGAGCGCATAGGCCGCGCAGCGGGCGAAGGTACGTGCGGTCTATCGCTTCAACGGAAACTGAGCGGCGAATGCACGGCGCATAAAGGTCAGAGCCGTGTGGAGATAAGAGACGGTGCGGTCGAACGAACGACGAGCGCGGTTGTTGGCAGCGTAGAAGTGCGCCCCCCCCCCCCGCTCCCTCCGGCGCTGGCTTCCCGCTTCCTTGCTTGCGCGTGGGAGAGATAAGAGACTGTGCGGACGAGCGACGAGCGCGGTTGTTGGCAGAGAAGTGTCCCCCCCCCTGCTCCCTCCGGCGCTGGCTTTCCGCTTCCTTGCTTGCGCGTGGGAGATTGAGTGCGTTCGCTCTCCGTGATAGCGCGCGTCCCCGCACGCTTCCGCTGGGGCATACGGCGCGCGGCGAAGATTTTATCTATACGGAACCTCACGGCGACGGCGACGGCGACGCCGACGGCAGAAATCCGGTTGAAGTGTCCATATAATTGCTATCGCTATAAAAATAGCTTTTTGGCGTTACCCTCGATAATGACATGGGTGGTGTAAAGATTTCGTTTTCACTCGACTCTGCGCCACACGCTTTCGAGTTTCAGTAGTTCCGTTATCGCGTATATAGTGCGGCGCTGTTGTTACTGGCTCGCTAAACTCATACCTGAGATTGCAAGCAGCAGAGAATGCCACTCCCATGTGATGTCGCGGGATGCCCGAACGGTCCGCGCGAAGGTACGTCCAGACGGTGACCAGCCTCGTCGCCCGACGTCGCATTGCTGGAGTACTCGCTGCTCTCGCGCTCGAAAAAGCCGGTGTCGAGGCCGCCGTCATAGTACGCAACGACGCCGGCAGTGCGAGCCATCAGCAGCATGTAACGCTCATCGGAGCTTAAATCGCTGAACTCGAGCCCAGCATCGTGAGCCAATGTGCCGTTGTCCGTGTCGTCAACAAGGTCCATTCGACGAGCGTCGACGATCATCATGTTAACAATTCGGCGCAGGCTTTTCCTTCCGCTTTCGCACTGCCGTCGGCTCTGTCTTGGCTCTGTTTCTGGCCGCGCGTCTGCGTTTTCCGCAAAAAAGTCGTAGCGCCCTCTGCGGGCGACGTTTTACACACCGGCGGCAAAACGTCACTATGATACCATGACGTCACCACTCCTCGCTCGGGAGGGCGGGCGATTTGAATGGCGCTAGAGATACGCGGACACTTGAGACGCAATTTTCTCATAACATAATTATTTTCTTGGCACGAAACAACCGTTTCGAGGTTTCTGAGATCGTATTTTAACATGCCAACTTGCCTTAATATTAGCCTTTAGTGTCCCTTTAATGCAAGATGACAGCGGCTGCTCTCTTCTCCTACGCACAACGATAATTATGGCGTTAATACAAGCATCGAACTTATACGTAGGCTTCAAATATTGCAGTATTATAGTTTTATCCTAATTCAGCAGCTCCAGTGCAATTTTCATTCGTTAGGGAAGAATATATAAGCTTCGAAAGCAACCGCCCCAAAATAACAACAGTACCAGTCATTCAGCGAAGCACGAATACCTGTAAAAGAGCATAATCGGTAGCCCTCGGCCACCTCGGAGCCCTGCTGAGCGTCTTACTTCATAAGGATTTTGATCGCACGCATATTGTAGTGCAACACGCTAAGTAATACAGCGACCAAGAAAGCTGTCTTTAAAGCAAGTGGTTGGCATGACGTAATCACTGCATACATTAGACTGATCGTTGAACCTTGCAACATGCAAAAGCAAACATAGTGAGTGGTAATGAACTCTGTCGGAGAAGACTGCCAAGACATGGTTTAAGCAGAGACTCCAAATTGTTCAGCTATTGATCTGGATGAAACACCTCATTTTAGGTAATATGTGATGCACTGCATAAAATGGTGAAATAGATGGCGATCTGCGACCGACACCATACCGACGCCGTCGCAATGCTATTATCACTGATTGCCCGATACGGCGACAGATAGTGCCAATGAGCGGACAGCTTGACACATAAAATCACGAGAACGCCACCGCGAAGCGGGATTGCCTGCCGACGTTGCTTACAAACTGGTTGGCCGGCAATCTTTTTACCAGTCAATGATAAGCGTGGATTCGTGAGAAACCCACTGCCGCGAAGACGTCGGGCTGTATACCTGAAGTTGCATTTAACTGAGCTAAAAAAATCAAACGAGTTTTAGCAGTTCAAACGCGAAAA
The DNA here is from genome assembly GCF_013339745.2 of Dermacentor silvarum. Taxonomy (NCBI): domain Eukaryota; kingdom Metazoa; phylum Arthropoda; class Arachnida; order Ixodida; family Ixodidae; genus Dermacentor; species Dermacentor silvarum. The sequence continues at coordinate 296,397,144 of NC_051154.1, forward strand.
CTTTAGTACTTGTTATCAAAATTACAAGTGGTTCAGCAGAATAAAAACATGGTACGTAAGCTTTGTGCTTCAGCACCGCCTTTTTACCCTGTAAAGCAGTGGTACTCAATGCTCACTGTATAAAAATATTGTGGCGGCTTTTTATGATGACACGATTCCAGAAAGCCGCGTAGGTGCCTTTAGGAGGGAAAAAACTTTCAGAGCACTTCCCCTGTCAAGAAAATGGGAGTAAGCAAAGATTGTGCCAAGCGATGCTGTCGCAGGCGTTCAGCTTTGTTTGCCCTAAATTCAGGGTCAGCGGCTCTTCGCTGACGTTTGGCCTCAACACCGCGCTCCTGCAACTCGGGGTTACGCCTGGGCTTCGGAAGCCTTCCCGCTGGAATCGACACGTGTACGACGAGCCATTTTCCGAGTGAGTTCGCGGCGCCGTTGCTCAAACGCAGCCTGCTCCTCGGCTGAACGCACCACGCGTGCCTTCCCAACCGGCACCGAAACTGATCTGAGGCGAGAGAAGTCCTGCGGAGTGCGCGCCAACCCCCTTTCCTTCTCTTTCCCTCCCCGCGACACACCAAACGAACCTGATTGGTAGCGCGCGTCACGTGATTCGGCGCCGGCGCAGCTTTCCCCGCACCTGATCTACTCCGGGAGCAGCCGGGTTTTCTTTTTCCTTCTCTCTTTCTTTCTTTCTTGTCTCTGGCTCATACCCGTATATCCAATGCGGGTAGGCGTCACACGTGATTTCTGAGTGAGTGAGTGAAACACGTGATTTCTTTCTTTCCTTCTCTCTTTCATTCTTTGTTTCTTTCGTCCTTCCTTCTTTCCTTTCTTTCTCTCTTTCTTTCATTCTTTCTTTCTTTCTTTCTTGTCCCTGGCTCATACCCGCATATCGAATGCGGGTCTGCGCCACATGTGATGTTACCTTTAATCGTGATGTAACTGACGAGCATGTGATGTTATTGATGTCATGACCTATCAGTTATGTTGGCCATACACTCGTACCCTTTCATGCCAATTTTAGCATATACCAAGTGAACAAGAAGCGAGCTTTCGACAGGTTTTCGGTAGGGTTTTAGCATCACACCACCACCACCACCGCCGACACTTGTGAGGCCATACAGGCTTCGCTTGAAAACAAACATAAAAAATATGTCTGTATTGTCTTGCGGTTCAACAGCATGCTGTTATTACTAAATTTTTTTTGTGCAGGACCACGTCTAACTAGTAAAATAGTCGCCCACTGTATCTAAACATAATAGTTTGAACGCTTGTCCAACTTTTCAACAGAACGGCGCTCATGATGTTACGATTGTCGTGTATGTTTCATAAACTAGTCAGGCTATAATCCACATACTAGGCCACCTGCAGGACGATGTTGCAATGCAGGTACATTCCGGGAAACGAATGATTATATATAGACATACGAGGTCTGTTAGAAAAGTATCCGACTTTTGGCCGAAGAAAAAAAAACTGGCGTAACTGGAGTGTTGAAAACCTAATCACCCTCAAAGTAGTCTCCTTGGGACTCCACACACTTCTCCCAGCGGTGCTGCCATTGTTGGAAGCATTCCGAGAAGGCCTCTCTCATCAGGAGAGTAAGGAGCCTGTTCAACTACAGGAGTCTGGTTTTTCGCCAAAAAAGTCTGAATCAAGTGTGACGAATGTGCAGGAGCATTGTCGTGATGGATGCACCCAATTTCCCGTTGACCACAACTCCGGTCTCTTGCGCCGCACAGCATCACGTAGGCGACGGAAGACATCCCTGCAGTACTCTTTGGTGATTGTTTGACTCTGTGGTGCGTAGTCGTCGTGTACCACACCACGGGAGTCAAAGAAAGCAGTCAGCATCACTTTGACGTTGCTGCGCACTTCGCGGGCCTTCTTTGGCCTTGGTGACATGGAATGCTTCCACTGTGACGACTGGCATTTCGTTTCCGGGTCGTACCCGTTCACCCAAGACTCGTCACCAGTGATTACGGTGTTCATGAATTCGGGGTCACTGTTTGTGGAATTCAACATGTCCTGTGAGACTTCAACACTAAGATGCTCTTGCTTCACCGTGAGCAGCTTCGGCACGAATTTCGCCGCAACTCTCTTCATGGCCAAATCTTCGGTCATAATGGAATGTGCAGAGAAAGTGCTGATGCCCACCTCTTCCGCAATTTCTCGGATAGTCACACTATGGTCCCGCATCACCAGAGCGTTCACTTCGGCAATGACCTGGTCATTTCGGCATCTTGATGGACGACCGGAGCGTGGCTCGCTCTCCACCGAGGTGCGGCCGTCTTTAAACCGGTTGTACCACTCCTTAATCTGTGTGCTGCTCATGGCATTGTACACCGAAAGCCGTCTGAATATTCCGAATGGTTTCCACTTGGCTGTCGCCCAGTTTCAGACAAAATTTGATGCAGTAGCGCTGCTCGAGTCGCTCCGTCATTTTCGTTGCAATAAAAAAACCGACGAGAGCACTGCCCACTACCTCACTCAAATGCTGCGTCCCAGCGACTACGCTATCGGCAGGCGTAAAAAAAATTCGTGCATGCGCACGAAGGTTCAAGGTCGGCTGATGCAAGCGTGCTTGTTTCATATCCATCAGGTGTTCGCAAAAAATAACATCAAATACTTTTCGAACAGACCTCGTATGATCTACGAGGCATTTAGTATTAGGTTAAAACATGCACACGTATCACACTGGTGCTCTGTCCACCTCACCGGAAGCACAAAATCCGGCCATGTCAGATTACATCTCTTGAGTACGCCTCACATAATCATTTCCAAAGCCCAAGGTGTCACGTTATACTAAGCAGACACAGCCAGCCCGAAAAAAAAACACCTGCAACTGTCACTAAACGTACTACTGGCATACAACACAGAGCATTCGCCCACGCCGGCCTGGCGGCAAAATCAGTCTGCTCACAGATGGCGCCACTGCGTACGGTATAAAACAAAGCCAAGGGCAAGGATAAGAAAGAAGGGGAGGGCATTGTGACTTCGGGGCAGCTTTCGGCGGTGAGGGGGAAGGAAAGCGTCGAGTTGTCTTTGTTGGGGATTCCAACATGCGTAAAGTAGAACCGGCGATAGCAGAGAAGGTAGGGACATACGAACGAGTCCAGGTTAGCGCGCTTCCGGGAAGGCCGATTAGAGAGGTGATAGCGAAGGCCAAGGAACGCATGTGGGACACAATGGCGGAGAGACACCTAGTGGTGATAATGGGCGGAGTGATTGACGTACTGAACGGACGAGGAGCAGGGATCACAAAGCAAATAGCCAAAGGGGTCACCGACCTGCGGAATGTTTCAAAGGAAGTACAAATCGCGGTGTCCACGGTGCCAGAGCTTGAGAGGCAGGGTTATAAGATTGAAAGGGTAGTTCTTGCAGTAAACAGGGAAATTTGGACTCTAGCTAAAGCAATGAATTTTACGGTCATTGACATCAACCGAGAAGTGCACCGAGCAGGCCGCGAAGGCGCTTTTGTGCGTGACGGGATACATTTTAGTGAAAGTGTAGCAAAACCGGTCGGACGTCGATTCGCGGCACGAGCTGTAGCTTTTTTAGGCGGGCCCCAGGCAATCAGGAAGCAGGATTGAGTATTGAACATAGCGAAACACCAGTAAAGGGCAGGATTAGGCGACCGGGAGTGAGGAAAAGACGTAGAAAGGATAAGAATAGAGAAGGTAAATTTGCTACATTAACATGCAGGGTGGTCGCAAGCAGGAAAAATGGCTGGAAATTCAAACGCAACTGAATGATGAAGTGATTAGCGTGTACGCCTTGACCGAAACGCATCTACGAGATTTGGAGCAGCCGCCTGTTATTGACAACTTTGTATGGGAAGGGTGCAACAGAATGGCCGGGTCAAGGAAAGGCGGAGGCGTACTAATTAGGCGAGGTCTGAAGTGGCGAAGGGTAAACGAGACATGTAAAGAGCATTTATGGATTAGTGGTACATGGCAAGGTAAAATGACGTGGCTGGGAGTAGCTTACCTATGGACAGGTAGTGATAGCAGAGAAAAAAATAAGGAATTGGTCGATTGCATTAGAAGCGATATTAATGAGTTCAGTAACTCGGGCCAGGTGATATTAGTGGGAGATATGAACGCGCACATGGACGATTTAGACGGATATACTGATTACAACGGCTCTCTAGTGCTGGATTTGTGTGATGAACAGAACCTTATAGTAGTTAACCGGGAGAATAAGTGTCATGGACAGGTAACGTGGCAATGCGGAAACAGGCAGTCATGTATCGACTACGCCTTAGTCTCAGAAATGGTCTACGAACAACTAGACCAAATGATAATAGACGAAAATTGAAAAAATAGCCTGGGAAGCGATCATAGACGTTTAGCATTGAAGTTTGGGCGAGATACCAGCTCAGAACATGAACCAATAGCCTCAGAATTTTTAAAAATGAATGACGAGCAAATAACAGAGATCGCAAACAACATAGAGAAGAAAATTGAGGCTTTTCCTACAGCAGTCTGTGAATACAAGGAACTGGTGGAGGTTATGCAGCATGAAATAAGGCGGACACGGCAAAACAATTGTTGGATTGGAAAGAGGAAACCACGTAAGTGGTGGAACAAGGAAATTAAACAATCTATAGAAGAGCGTAAAGAGGCATCTAGGGTTCATCGAGAAGCCAAAAAGTTGGGATTACAAGAAGAGGTGCTCCTTAGATGGAATACATACCGAGAAAAGAAAAGGGTTGCGAGTGAGCTCGTGCAAGAGAAAATTACATGCGCAAGTGAACGTTGGGTGCATAACATTCACAAAAGAGACAAAGGCGCCCCAAAAAGATTCTGGAACCATATAAAAGCACTCGGAGCTCCAACTAGAAACTCACAAACGGCTATAAGGGATGAAGATGGTAAAATCTATGAAGGCGATGATGCGCTGCGGTACATCACAGACGTTATCAGGCATAACTTCGGCACGAGAAAAAGCGTAGTTCAGACAACAGATTCAGCAAGAACAGAGATGCCTGAGAGATCAAAATTTAGCATAGAAAGCTTTTATTGGAAAAAGGCAGCAGAAAATGTCCCTAACAACACGGCAGCAGGACCCGATGAAATCCCAATACAGCTAATCAAAAACCTTGGTCCAAAAAGCAAGGCACTGCTGACTAATGCCATAGAGCAAGTGATTAGAACAAAGAATATTCCCGTTGGATGGCGTGAAAGCAAGATGAATCTCATCTACAAAGGAAAAGGAGATAAGGATAAGACGAGCTCGTACAGGCCAGTTACAGTAACGTCGGTGATATATAGAATGGCAATGCAAGCCATAAAATTAGAACTGTCGAAGTGGGTGGAGGAAAACGGTGTATTGGGGGAACTACAGAATGGGTTCAGGCCAGGCAGACGCTTAGAAGACAATATGTTTGTACTAACTCAGTGCATAGAGATTTCAGTAGCTCAGAAAAGACCTTTATGGGTAGCATTTCTAGATATTAAAGGAGCTTATGACAACGTAGACAGGGAATTGTTGTGGGATATTCTTCAATACGAAGGCATAGATGACGATTTCGTGGAGCTGCTGAGGGAGATATATCGAGACAACCAAGTACAAGTGGCATGGGAAGGCCGAAAAGGAAATGAAATGGTGGGAATTCACCAAGGATTGAAGCAAGGATGCCCTCTGTCACCATTGTTGTTCACGCTTTACGTCAAGGGCATAGAAAGACGACTGGAAAACAGCGAATTAGGTTTTGATTTATCCTACATGCCTAATGGACATATGGTGCAACAGAAGGTCCCTGGACTGATGTACGCAGACGACATTGTGCTACTAGCGGACAATAAAAAAGATTTACAGATACTTGCGAATATCTGTGGGAACGCAGCGACAAATCTAGGCCTTAAGTTTAGCACAGAGAAATCAGGGATTATGATCTTTAATGAACACACGAGTAACTTCGTGGTGTCAATTCAACAGCAAGTAATACCCATAGTGAAGCAATATAAGTACCTCGGCGTACACATAAACGAAGGAAAGAATTACTCAAGCAACCACCAAGATAATCTGAAAATAAAGGGGAAGCGGAATGCAGCAATAATGAAACACAGAGCACTGTGGGGCCACAATAAGTATGAGGTGGTGCGTGGAATCTGGAAAGGAGTAATGGTGCCAGCGCTAACATTCGCAACTGCCATTATATGCTTAAAATCGGATATATTGGCGGGTTTGGAAGTTAACCAAAGATCAGTAGGCCGGTTGGCTTTGGGAGCACACGGTAATACGACAAATGAGGCAGTGCAGGGTGACATGGGTTGGGCCTCTTTTGAAGTCAGAGAAGCACAAAGCAAAATTAGTTTTGAAGAAAGGCTCAGGAACATGGATGAAAATAAATGGGCGGCTAAAGTGCACAAGTGTCTCTACATGAAAAGCGTGGACACAGAATGGAGGAAGAGGTCAAGGAAGTTGGCAACCAAGTACAGGATTATCGAAACTGTAAATAGACAGCCAGGGGTCATCAGAAAGAAAGTGAGAGAAATAGAGACCGTGAATTGGATGCAAAGAATGGAAACGAAAAGACAATGGAGATTTACAAGAATGAGAAGAAAGAAATTAGAAGGGGAAATTTGTACGATAACACAAAGGGCAGTGCCTTGCTATTTGAGGCTCGAGCCGGTTGCCTAAGGACGAAAACATATCGTAACAAATATTAGGAACTAGATGAGACATGTGTATGCTGCAGTAAAGATCCAGAGACCACTCAGCACATCCTAATGGAATGCGACGGGATCCACCCAGCGAGAACCGTAGGTAACGTGCAACTCCCAGAAGCGCTTGGGTTTAAAATGGAAGGAAACATTAACAGATCAGCCGTAGAGATCAGCAAGAGACGATTAGAGTACTGGTGGAAAAAAAGCAGGGAAAAGATGGATACGACCTGATCTCTTAAAATCATAGGCAGCGGTACAAGGTAAAATTTTGAAAAAGAACATTAATGAGAGGTATACAAAAATGCTAGATAAAGAACATGTATAGTATACCTGATTAAATCAAGTAGGCTAGGTGACTATTTGTCGCCGCCCCGTTTCAAAGGGGAGGCCAATAAATCATCATCATCATATGCTGGCGCACAGGATGAACGGTTCATAGTCGGAGCACCGATACTATAGGGATGGCCACTGCTCCCAACCTTCAGCAGTGCCGAAGAAAGGGTTCAAGATCGTCCTCGTGGGACGGTATTCAACTTAACAAAAGAAGCAAACAAATGATGACGTAGTCGATATTATGTGTAGCTTCGGTTCCGAAAGATCACGCAAAGCATTCTTTACTATTGAATTGAATCCTGGGGTTCTACGTGCCAAAACCATGATTTTATTATGAGGCACGCCGTAGTGGGGAACTCCGGATTAATTCTGACCACCGTGGGATTTTTAACGTGCCCCCAATGCATAGGACACGGGCGTTTCTTTGCATTTTCGCCCATTGAAATGCGGTCGCCGCGGTCGCGATTTGATCCCGCGACCTCGCGCTTAGCAGCGCAACACCACAGCCGCTGAGTCACCGCGGCGGGTCTTCTTTAATGTTCCAACAAGTTCAGACTCCACAAACACTTTGGAGGGGTAGATAGTCATTTCGTGATGCGGATCTACGTTTAGGGCTGAAGTTAGTGGTGGAAGTTTAATGCAGACGATTCTGGAGATGTCTTAGACAATTATTTCAAGGACTGCATAATTTTACTGCAACTGCAAAATTAGTATTGTTAAATGGATAAGGAAATATTTATACTATAGCAACAGACGATTTGTCGCCATCTGCTGTCATATTAGCAATCTGTCATGTTTTTTATCACTGCTCAGTTTTACAGCGCGAGAGACTATCGATCTAAAGCCTTTGTCCACTGCAAAGTTTGTGATAGTTGTAGGGCTAATTTGAAGTCTCAGTCAGTGGTTCCTAGAATTTTTTTAATAGGTTGTTAGTCTGCAAAAGAGATCAGTGCAAAGGGAGACAGACTTACCAGAAGTGAAGAAGTAGGTGCACGATAGCCACAGGCAACTGCCGAATCTCCGAAGAAGGTTCTTGGTGTCTTTTTTCCGGACGCACTTGTCAAATGTGAACATCGATGTTATGAATAACATTGAGAGAAATACACCAATCCAGACCTGAAACACAGTTTTTGGTTGCATCCTATTCGTTAGGACTCGTAGTTATGAAATTTCTCGTAAAAAAAACAAAGAGCGTCTTTCTCAGGTAAAAATTGAAAAGCCGGGACTGCAGCAACATAAATGGTGCCACCAATAAGACAATGCAGCATGGAAACAAAATCGCAGTGTTGTTTATGAAAAACGTGCAAGTAACTGGTTAAAACACCAATAGGTCAATTGCTGGAGTACCTTTCCCCTATCCAAAAAAACACCAGCTGGTAAAAGTTCACACAACAGCTCCTCTCTAATCTGGTATTCATTTACAGGCATCTTTAAACAGTAGGCGCAAAGTACTGGCTTAACCGTGCATTTGCTGTTTGAGTGGCAGTGATGCATCTGGCATATACCAGGTATTCATTTTTAAGTTTTAGGGAATTTTTAAAACTCGCATGTGGCAGATAGCATGATTCTAGTCCTTGAGCAGGATTATTCAAAGAGGCGTACATTACTTGCATGAGAAATCCAAACGTTGTTAAACTAATTAACAAAACTTCACAAAGTACCTTATTAATTAATTACTTAACGGGACATTTTGCAATTTATTATTTGTATATGATGAGTTTGAGCGCCGTATTCACTAAGAAATAATTTTCACGATGACATCAGCTTCGAGATACTCATTGCCAAAGTGCATGATAAAATACATGGGCGTTCTAGCTACTTTCCTGCTTCAATGCATGAAAGAGAGTTTCTCTAAAAAATTAAGTGGAACAGCAGTGCATTTTTACCACTTATCACAAAACCCATGCCATCCTAAAAATTAGTTCGAGTGGATATGCCTTGCCAACTCTTCGGTTACAATTCGTAAATTGAAATGTGTGCCCTAAAGTAATTAATTAATAGGTTCATTTGGGAATTTTTGCCAATTAATTGATTATGTATTGTTATTTCTCGTCCAAGTAATGTCCGCCTCTGTGAACGATCCAGCTAAAGGGCTAGAATTAGGCTATCTGCCTCAGACGTCGAGCGAGGACCTTCTGCTACTAAAATGGAGAAGTGAAGTGAAATTATTTCAGTAAACATCACAGAAAGCTTCACTCATCACTGACTCCTTGATATGCGTTAAATTCAATTATTATTATTATTATTATTATTATTATTATTATTATTATTATTATTATTATTGTTATTATTATTTCTGAAAATGAATCGTCAGTTAATGCTATTGAAATAAAGAAGTCTAGAACTTTTTGTTAAAGAGCTGCAGGGACGCTCCTCAAATCATCGAACGTATTAGGATTTTACGGTGAACGCGGGCATAACAGTGAGCCTGAATGGATACAAATGGTTTTCCGCTTACTATATAAGGAGCAACGGTTATTGTTTTAGGCTTATTGGTGATATCTTCAAATGCTTCGTTCCATTCCACCTTATTACTTCCTTCGCACGTCTCTTCTTCGGAGGTGCTGATTCCGGCGGAAGTTTCTCTTAATGATGCACTCGTAATGGCCAAGAAAACACAAAATAGAGTAAACGATCGGTAACAAAACTGCCACAAATCGTAACACATTGACATGTTTCTTCCTGTCATGGCCGTTTGGGTCTCTTCTGTCCATTCACTACATAACGTTGAGTTTGTTAACCATAAAGAAAACGTATGTCGTACGGAGAAGTACTTCACAGTCCTGAGTTAAATTTCCATATTCTTTAGATTTGTGCACTGACTGTACGCATATGTTTACACCTATATTGCTTGTCTTCATTGGCTTGAAAGGAAGCAAACCGTTATATATACTGTATTTACAGTGTCAGTGATGAAGATTATTTTTTGTTTAAATCTTCGTCTATGAGAGTACCAATTATTCGCGATGCTTCGACTTATAAAATTAACTATTATCACTGACCTACCTCAAGGCTAAATGAAATTGCAAATGCAAAAGGATCAACGTATTTTCCGGGCTTCCTCGTGAGCAGGAACATTTCAGTGTAGACGTAAGGCGCCGTAACTTCACTTATCTCGAGTCGTTCAACCGTAGGCATCATTGGTCCCACGAACACGTCACTTTCCTGCGCAGAAGTTGAGGCATCATTTGCAGCAACTTCATGCTTCTCTCACACGTTGTGGTTAAGGTGTGTTTTATATGCCTATATGTGACACATAAGGGAAAGTAACTTCAAGTTTGGCTCATAAATCAACACCCTTATCTAAAAAAATTCATATACCCATATAGCGTTGCATCAGTACTGCTCTTAAATGTTTTTCCTGTTTATCTAAATCTCAATCCAATCCCACTCAAATATAACAGAGCATGCGACAAGAATAATTGGACTGTGCGGATGAATCTGTAAGGAAGTGCCAACCATATGATACCAACGGAGAATTATCTCAAATGAACGCAAATGTAAAGATAACTATTTTTGTGCTATCCAAAAAATAGAGATGAGAATTCAGTTATTTAGTACTGCAGGCACAATGATCCAAACAGGAGTGGCAAAATAATATATAACACATAAATCACTTCCAAAAATACATGACGCCATGTCACCGAGTCCAAAATTGACAAAAGTATGAACAGACGCACATACGTAAAATTAACAAAAAGCGACGGGACCTCAAGAGAACGCGGTATAGCCTATAGGACACACGTTTAAACTGCCCCTCAAGAATTAAAGCAACCATCAAGTATGTGTTTTGAGTCGGCAACGATTCTCGAGAAAAAATAATCTTGAAAAAGTCATACAGTCTTGGCAACGGAAGGTGTGAGAGATTGCGAATGAGATTGACGAGTTTGGCGAGTTAACAACGGTGTGACGAACAAGTTAGCATTGAGGAGCTGCTTCTGTTGTAATAATGAGCACAAAATCTTATGGCGTAGAAATCTTCCTTTTTTTGTAAGACGGCAATGTGCTAACGCAGTTGTTCTCCATAATTTCACTAATCCAGAACAAAATTATTATGAATCATTTGTGAAAATATTTTTAATTGTACTAAAATGCCCGGGTTAGTAAAATTGGTAGTTAACTAACTGTGCCGCCGGTATAAGTATAGACGCACCCCTCCTGCGGGCACTGCATCGACTCTCAAGAGTTCACCGACGAGATAGCTGATCATTTCTTGCCCACAGCAAACCTTACCACCGACCCCAGGTCCATGCTAACTACATTCAGTGATCCGACATCTTCCGCTATGCACCGGCCCTTTACCCAGGCACGTAACTCATGTCGCCTACTACAAGGCATCTAACACTGGGGGCTATGACTACGGCATCTCGTTACAGCGCGCTGAAGAACTCACGGCCCTTGTGGAGGCTGCTACCATACACAAAACATCCCCATACCCGTAATACCTGCATACCACCTGATTGTCCGGCGCCGTCCGTGCCTTACTCTCGAAATCGATGACCTACCCAACTGCACGTACAACACTCTCGCGTAACATAAGCACCTCACATCTCCACGGCATACAAATAGATCCTTGGTCTCTCGGTGAGATGAACCCCTGCGTTATTATTCCGAGTGCTCCTCTTTGGTGGTCCAAAGCGCTGAACCGCTCCGCAACTCTCCCACTGCGGCGCACTCTACGTCGTTACCTCACTTACTCTACTACACAGATGGCAAGACTGCGCTAGCTGCAGCTACAATTCCCCCGTTAGGTGGAACCGCACGCCAAGCTTCGCGGCCGTATAGAATGGCATTTAATAGCTTTCCGCTTCTCAACGACCTGAGAACCTAGAGGGCTGGTTCACTTACTACTCTTCAGACACCGCACTCTTCTCCTGGGCCTGGATGTTACCTAGTTCTTTGCACTCCATTCTCTTCTTGCCTTCTTTGCTTGCTTAGCCGTACTTGGGTCTTCAAGGCAATTAAGTTGCTGTCTCTTTCTGCCCCAATAGATGAATAAATTGAATCAGGTAGTGACTTACGCCACGAACGATGAGTCCGGTGTAGCCGAAATAACTGCCGTTCACCTTGAATCCCCAGGTTGTGGCATTCTGGTTGACAACCAGGATTCTGAAATACAATGGCTCCGTAATCCACTAGCTCCGTTGCTTACACGTGCGGCAACGAGAAGAGTAATTTTGGCTCGCACTGTGATGTACCTATTTCTTCTGGTGATATTCTATAGAAATAAAGTTAGCGTCCCTTAATCTGTACGGCTTTTTTTCTTTTTCCCACAATATTTTTTTTTCTGTAGACGCGTTTGTGGCGTACAGTTCGCGTGACTACAAAGTAAACTCACTCGAGTATAGGAGCATGCTCATTCGGAGCCCAATAATTTCAGAAAAAAAAAGAAAAGCGCATATGCATGCAGGAATATTTTTTGCGACAGGGCTTCTGAAGGAATAATTTCAAAAATTGTCAGAAAACTGCCAAATCAGCAGTCGGCACTCAGATGTCGAAGTAACACATGTGGCTAAGGCTCAAAACTTATGACCACCACACTCGCAACTATGCATGCAGCAGAAAACGCGTGTGCCATCGTACTTCATTTTAGTAGCTCTTGCGATGATATCCACCAGAGCCGCGATGGGACCACGCAGCAAAAACCCACCGGGGACAGGCGTCCGAATGACGTATGGCGTTATCTGCAATGTGAACGTACAAGTGGTCTTCGGATCGTTCTATCTTCTGTCACTTAAAAACATCCCTATATAGGACTGCTCTTCACCAACTGCGACCAAATCACTATAGCGCAAAAGAGGAAAGGATAAAAAATTAAGGAGTTGCCTAAAATGTCCATTAACATGAACTTGCTCCAGCAAAAAAAAAACGGCACATTGGTTTGCAACTTCCAGCTAAATAGGTGACCCGTAAAAGAGCGAGGGATTCTGGAATGCGCCGTCTGCTCGCTGCTTCCGGTTCGAGGAAGCGCAGCCGCCGCCACCGCTTCGCCGTTGAAGCCTATTGATGCGCTTGCAGTCCGGCTTTGTCAGTCTCGATGATTAACCGGTTGCAGGTGCCTAGCAAAACCGTGGTCGGCTATTCAGCCGTTGGCCGCTCAAATTCAAGCGTTAAAGGTAAACTCATGTAACTACTGCTTTGCAGCATCCCTTGCTGAGTCAGCTGTACACAAGCATCAGAGGCATGGCTGCCACTTCCAAAACTGAACCATTGGGGAACAAAAAGAAAATTAACGTACAGTGCGACTTATCAGGCGGCGATGAGCTGTGAAAGGGCCGGCACTGACTGATTCTCCAAGATGTTTCTTTCTCTAACATTGACTCAAGCAACAATAATTATTTCAGTACTTACATGCACATATAGATATATTATGAAACATGGTTTTACGGCGCAAATTTAAACGGGACACAGCGAGCTACGTACATAATACTCCTAATCAACTAGCCCACCTTAGTTCTTCGAACACAGATAGAGGTAATGCGCAGCCGTAATATGTCGGCGATACGGCCATTTCCTCATCTTGTTGCAAAAATCGAGAACTTCTAACTACGTACCACTTCAAGTGAACCTCGAGTTTCGAACGAGAAATGCCGTTGACAGCGCGCAGTTTTCAAACATTTTCAGCACTTGATTTTCTAATTGCGCTAGCTGCGCCGTTACTGAAGACATCGATTGCAGCGACGATCACATTGCGGCTGCTATAAAGTCATCGACTGAATCAAATGCCTGTTCATAATCTATAAAAGCCATATAGAAAGGTTGATTGTACTCCGCAGATTTCTCGATTACCTCATTGATGACATGGATATGATCCATCGTAGAATATCCCTTCCACTTCGGAGCTTACCACTGCAGTTGAAAAGAAAAGTGTACAATCATTGCATTCTGCCGGTGCTAAAATATGGGGCAGAAGCTTGGAGGTTAACAAAGAAGCTCGAGGACAAGTTAAGGACCGCACAAAGAGCAATGGAACGAAAAATCTCAGGACTAACGTTAAGAGACAGGAAGAGAGCGGTGTGGATCAGAGAACAAACGGGGCTAGCCGATATTCTAGTTGACATTAAGCGGAAGAAATGGAGCTGGGCAGGCCATGTAATGCGTAGGATGGATAACCGGTCGTGCATTAGGTTTACAGAATGGATACCAAGAGAAAGGAAGCGCAGTCGAGGTCGGCAGAAAACCAGATGGGATGATGAAGTTAGGAAAGTTGCAGGCGCAAGTTGGAATACGCTAGCGCAAGACGGGGGTAATTGGAGATCGCAGGGAGAGGCCTTCGTCCTGCAGTGGACATAAAATATAGGCTGCTGCTGCTGATGATGATATATCCATTGCCTCAGCACCCGATTTTCTAATGGTATCTTGGACTGGTCGCATCCATCCCCCGAAGCAGAGTCGTGCAGATCCAGCGTTCCCCGAACTCCGAGGTAGAGGACAAGCGCGCAAGCCGAACGTGTGACTTCCTCTCGGAGGAGGAAATGGCAGATGCGAAACCACGTGACTATTCCTAACGTCCGATGTGTCGCCTATCCAAACCTAAACTGGCGGACGCGCCGGTGGGACGACCGTTCGTTGAGGTGCCAGCATGCTGTGGCCTAGATTACCTAGGCGACGGTGGACCGTCGCCAAGAAGGGCGACGTTGTGCTGTGATGACGTTGCTGGAAACGCTCTCTTCTCTACGACTGCTCCGACGACAGGGCGCGGAGCGCCTCAGAGCGCTCGAAGATGTAGGAGAGCGATAAAAAAAAAACCAGCCGAACGCAAGGCGCGCACCCTCTTTCAACCAGCCGAAGATAAAGCCGCTCGCGACAGCGGTCTACAGCGCTCCGAAACAGCCAGCCGAAGATGCCATAAGTAATGCGTCTATACGCTTGATAAAATATCGGATAAAAATAGCTTTTTTCATCTGTCTGACTGACCCGCAGGCAGAACAGTCAGTGACAGTGCATCCAAGCAGCGGCAAATGTCGTAGAGCTAAACCCGGCAGGAACAAACAAGGCTGCCGAAACGAAAACCAGAGTTCGTTTATGAATAAAGGCGCATCCTTGCCTTTCTTGGCTCGTCATCGTCGCGCCCAGAGTGAACTGAAACCTAGAAATCAGCTGCATGATTGGTACGACATTGCTGGTCGACAAAGCGGACGGAAAGCTTCGCACGACCGACAGTTGAAACTGCGTAGAAAACACGTGCGCCGGGCATGCCGCCGATGCCGCCGCGTCGTCCGTCGAACCGGAAGCTGCTAGCAGACGGCGCGCTCCACAATTCCCTGCGATTGCTCGTTTTACGGGTCACCTATTGGCCAAACACGTGATGCGGAAAGAGTTGGTGCGGCTGATACCTGCACCAAATCGTTTTTTGTTTTTCAATTTTCATGCCCTTTACCTTATTATTTCTACATTTCGGTTAAACATGAGAAATAGTTTACCATAAGCTCTCTCGGGTTTCACCGTCTGTTTATTCGTATGGTTGTAACCAACACAAAATCGAGCACCCTGTATCCCAATATTCTTCTCTCATTTCAAAGTGAGTAGGGTTCTAATTTTTTTTTCAATAGCGATGTTGAAGAAAGTGCTCCCACATTTTAGCTTAATTTTTAAGATACACAAAAAAATAATAAGCAGCACATTAGGAGCAGGAGGTCTTCCATGCAAGGGCATATGCACATTCATGGACATTTTCTGTGTCACAAGAACCAAAATGTCCTCTTATTTGGATGGGACGTAATCAGAATTCCTGAATAGGAAGGTAACGGAAAGTTGGGTAATCAAAGTTAAGTGCCAGTTAACTGTGTATCTTGGATCTATTCTATAATCAACTTACATGTGGCACGGAGAATCTTAATGTACCTTCGCTTGCATTGACTGCGCCTGGCGCGCTGGGCATGAACATGGCTTCATCCATTGCGAGGCAACCAGAAAACCTGCTTTGTCCTCAATACGCTGTAAGCGTGGTATGAGGTCTGGTAAAACTTATATACCTGTTTTCTTCAGCCTGTGGAGCATGGAAAATCGTCTGTGCGAGGTTGTGAAAAAGAACAGGCATCGTAGGGAAAACAAGGGGGACTCTTTATGAAGTCTCAGTTTGATGCATCGTCAGATACTTGACTGTGCGCGAACATTGTGCATCTCTCATCGGCCATAAAACAACGTTTATTGGTTGGCAAATGGTCTTCGCAGACCATTTGCTCCGGTACGCATGTCGTAATGAATCCTGCCCACGCGGACAGATGGCTCTGAGAGCGAAGTCAAGTGCCCCACCGTGGCGGTATCTGCTTTCATCTCGCTCGGATCGTCTAAAAGGGTGACCGTGCGCAGTCGCGTTCGTAAATGCGAATACTTGTTCGCCTCCACTAGCAATTGTGGTTGCTCTGAAAAATTTCGAAAACTGTAAGAGCGTTTTGCGAACTTGATGCTTCTTTCAGCGTTTACCGTAGCGGCTCAGATATTTGCGCATCGAGGACGTCAAGCTGCAAGCTACTTCTGAGATTTGCAAATTGATGAAAGAAATGTAAATCCATGTTCGGAACACTTGTGATCTGTGAATCATGACTCAAGTAGGCGTTTAGATCGGATCACGCAGCAAATATATTGTCTAGTGGAGTCCCTTTCGCGTAATATGAAATGTTCGAAGAGGCCAACGCAATGCAAAATAGATGCTTATCTTTGTACTGGAGACGTATATTGTTTTAGCAACTCAGAATTCCGTACTCAACACTCAGAATAGAAAAAAAGAACATATTCGTAGTAAAACGTGCTAGAAGATTTGGGTAACAGTGTCGTGAGCGCTTCATGCATGAAAACCCTCTTGTACATTTCAACGACATGTTTAGCAAGATATTGTGCAAGAGACGCTATCAAGTCATGTTTATATCAGTGACGACTCCAAAGAGCATTGTTTGTTAATGAGCTGCTGAACTGGCCATTGTAGTCAAGTGAGCGTAACGAATAAGAGACGCGAAGACAGCTATTTTCAAAAGCCTCTTTGCCCACTGTGATCAGTAAAGATCTTTGTATAGACTGGTCACTTTGCATCTACTTCCAAGCAAAACGTATGCGGACGTATTGTACATAGCCGCTGTCTTTATGATTCCACTTCTGTCCCTTGCAATGCTTTCGAGCATTCTGAAGACATCGAAGTGTCCTAGCAACTTCATGACATTGATTAATTAGTGAAACATGACGACGAAGTTCGCTTGCTCAGGCCGGCGCTTACGCTGAATGTTAACTGTCAATTCAAGTACAAATTTTTTTGATAGACACAATTCATTGTGTCCCGTGAAGCACAACCGGGGACTTAGTCTCGCATTTTGGTTACGTTGTCTCAAATTGGGGAGCCTAAACTATCATTGCAGATAAATAAACGCGAACGACTAAGAGGTTACTGGAAAGCAATTCTCTAACTCCCGCTTCCGTCACCTCATGCACCGTCGGACTGCATGCGCCCAGTGTGTTTATATATGGCGCCTCTATAATCTTACACGTTGGTACATTCAGCAGTGTATGATCAGATTTGTAAGAAGCGTGCTCTTTTGTACTACCCGTCTTATAAATCCGTCTTATAGGTTGCACACTATACTACTACCGCACTATAAATGAACTCACAATTCCTTTGAGTTCATTGACAAGCATTGTTCACAATTTATTTAAATTCAATGTTAATGCGCTCAGATATTCTGCCGTGCCAGTGTATTGAATTCACGGCCATATCCCGAAGAATAGTTCGCAATTGTGGAGTGTTATCTACACTTTTCATTCCATGCCAACATTTCTATCTCTGGCACTCTATGCCCGTTTGTTTAAAAAATAAATAGCTCCTTAACATAAGGCAAGCATTTCCTGCTGGGAAACATTTTAGCAGAAGGAGGAATGTTTACACTTTGTGCAAAATAGTCCAAATGCTGAGGACTATAAGCACCATATGCCATCTCACCTCATTTCCGGCCCAAAAAAAAAACAATCTTTACAGCAATTTCTCTTTTCTGCAAAACAAGCTGCTAATATGCATATTTGTTCCTGCCCACCATGATGGCTCTGGGGCTTTGGCATTGGGCTGTTGAAGTCGTGGGTGCGATCACCGCCGGAGCTGCCTTATTCCGATGGGGGCAGAATTCAAACACGCTTGTGTACCGTACATTGAGTGCGCGTAAAAGGACCCTACGTGGTCAAAATTAATCTTGAGTCCACTGCTCCATTGTCCTTATAACCCAATGAGCAATGTCTGGATGTTAAACCCTGCAACTTAGTTATCAGATTTGTTCATTCGTTTTCGTGCGCAGTTTTACTTCTAACTTTTGTAGTTCGAGTCAAACTCCACAAATCCTGCATTTCACTGCAAATTTCATTTAGCTGGAAATAGCGCACAGGAGGCCCTGGCTTATATACTAAAACTGAAAAAAAAAAATCTGTGATGGTCCTTGTTTAGACATTCCTTGAACGGTCTGGTGGTTACAGCAAAAATTGCGCCAGGTACCACTTCTGCTCAAACAGTTAATTTTATCTGTGCCCAGAAAGTTTTGAGCAATTATTATTTTTAAGCACCATATTTTTCTGAATTGACAGCATATTTGTATAGACCGCAAAGGATCATTTTGGCTTTTAATTTAAACAAAATGTTCGTTTAGATTGTCCGCACGAGCTCTATAAGCCGCAGCAGAAAGACGTCCTGTGCTGCTGCGTGTAGTCTAAAGCCCAGCATTGATTGACGAAGCGTCGGGGCGTCTCAATGTAGGAGCCCAATTGCGTTTGAATAGCTTTTTCGAAATGTTTGCCGATGTACGATATTAGAGATATGGGTCTAAGGTGTTGTAGGTTCTTGGTCTTTCCAGGTTTTGGTATTAATACCGCTTCTTTCCATTCGTGTGGTATTTATCCACAGGCCCATATCTTTTCGTTGAAGAAGTCCGTGAGTTGGGATAGTTTCCTACTTCAAGTTGCAAACAAAAAACAACAGAGCCCTGCTAGGGGCCGTGTTCCTTTCGGTTTCCGAACTTCGCCTACCGTTATGTGACTGTCGAGTTCTGGGTTCTCTGGGCCATCGTATTTGAGATATGCCCTTTCCTCGACTGGTCCCTCCTCAGGGCCAAGATAATTTCCTTGAGTTAGGCGATTAGTGTTTCGTTGGTTCCCTCGAATTCGTTCTCTATCTGTCGGAGAATTTTGTTTGTGGTTGTTCGTGTGTTAGTCGGTATCTAACGTGTTGCGTAATACTGCCCACGTTTTCTTCGTCTGCAAAGTTCCCTCGAGGGACGCACAGAATTGAAGCCAGTTTTTGTTTGAGAATATTCATGGGCATTTTGGGCGTGCTCTGCTATTCGTATCTTTAGTTTCCTGTTATGTTGTTGTGTTTTCGGTCATATGGTTAAACTCCGTTTAGCTTCCCACAACCTTAGTAAGTGGGGGTCTACGGCTGGGACATCTGTCGTTGTTGCTATTTTCCGGGTAGTCTTCTCGTGGGTGTTTCGAATGAAGTTTTCCCAATTTGCTGTATTCGTTATCCGCTCTGGGTGTCCTTGTTTTTCCCTGAAAGCCGTCCCGTCCATTATAGTTGCCGTACCAAGTGGTCGTCTTATTCTAGGTGAATTTAAGGATAGGCCAATTATGTTGTGATCGCTGCTTAAGTTTTCATCGAAATTAGTCCACGTTATCTGGTCAAGGTCGTTCGTAAACGGAATGTCTGGGATATCTCTAGTTGCGCTATTTCCGGTGCGCGTTTGTTTGTTTGTTTGTTTGTTTGTTTGTTTTTTGTTTGTTTGTTTGTTTGTTTGTTTGTTTGTTTGTTTGTTTGTTTGTTTGTTTGTTTGTTGTTTGTTTGTTTGTTTGTTTGTTTGTTTGTTTGTTTGTTTGTTTGTTTGTTTGTTTGTTTGTTTGTTTGTTTGTTTGTTTGTTTGTTTGTTTGTTTGTTTGTTTGTTTGTTTGTTTGTTTGTTTGTTTGTTTGTTTGTTTGTTTGTTTGTTTGTTTGTTTGTTGTTTGTTTGTTTGTTTGTTTGTTTGTTTGTTTGTTTGTTTGTTTGTTTGTTTGTTGTTTGTTTGTTTGTTTGTTTGTTTGTTTGTTTGTTTGTTTGTTTGTTTGTTTGTTTGTTTGTTTGTTTGTTTGTTTGTTGTTTGTTTGTTTGTTTGTTTGTTTGTTTGTTTGTTTGTTTGTTTGTTTGTTTGTTTGTTGTTTGTTTGTTTGTTTGTTTGTTTGTTTGTTTGTTTGTTTGTTTGTTTGTTTGTTTGTTTGTTTGTTTGTTTGTTTGTTTGTTTGTTTGTTTGTTTGTTTGTTTGTTTGTTTGCATGGCGAGCCATAGGTAATTGTTCTCGGTTGCCTCCATGAGGTGTTGCCCTTAGGGGAGCCGTTGAGGTACCCCCATCCCGTATGAGGTGCACTGAAGTCAACAATAACGGCCACTTTACCCCTGGTTTTTTCCATCTGGGTTACGTGTGTTATCAGATCTTCAAAATATGCGTTACGTTCCCTGCGCGGGCTTTATAGCCCGCGCAGGGAACGTAACGTAACGGGAACGGACTGTTTTAGATTTTGTCCTTTTATATGGTCAGATAGTAATAACTTTGTGCTGTAAGGAGAAGTTGGGCATGGTTGTGAGACTCAGCGCGACATCTTCCCGTACCAGAGTTGCAAGTTTTCGGCAATCAAGGTAGGTGTGGAGGTTGTGCCCTTGCGTGTTGCGTAATTTGATTCCTATTTCCTGAACGCAGATTACGTCAGGCAGGATTGGCGTCAATCTTATGTATTGAGATAAGGCGGAGATTTTCTTGCGTAGCGTACGACAGTTCCACTGCCAGACTTGTAGGCTTTCTGTACAGTGCGTGTAATTTCTAGCCATGATTGTTGCTCTAACTATCCGACGTCTCAATCCCTTTGGAACGACGACTTGGGACTCCCGGGCTGTTGCTAGCGCATTTCCGGATTGTTCCTGTGACCCAAAAAAATTATAAATAAATTATGGGGTTTTACGTGCTCAAAACCATGATCTGATTATGAGGCATGCCCTAGTGGAGGACTCCGGGATAATTTGAACCACCTGGGGTTCTTTAACGTGCACCTAAATCTAAGTACACGGGTCTTTTTGCATTTCGCCCCCATCGAAATGCGGCCGCCGTGGCCCGGATTTGATCCCGAGACCTCGTGCTTAGCAGGACTATAGCCACTAAACAACCACGGCGGGTTCTTGTGACCCAGTTAATCGAATCGCCTGTGTATTTTTTTGTAAGTTTGTTTATTTCGGCAAACATTTGTTGCATCTGTTAGGGTGAACAGCTGGTGTGCTGTCCCTTCGCTTTTATTGCCGGTTTCTTCTTGCTATGGTATCGGCTTAATTTGAAGTGACTGTTGTTCGACGTGCCTGTGGGATAGTTTTAGAGCGGCCAACTCTCTTTTTATTTCTGCAAATTTGTCTTTTAAGAGCTTGTTTTCCTCAATGATTTTTTGGTATTCCGGGTTTTGGATTTCTTTTCATTCTTTTGCTACATATATTTTTATATTGTTGTTTCTGCTATGCGAAAAGGAGTAGCCGTCGCCATTATAGGATGACTCCATTTCTTTATTTTATTTTCATTTCATTTCAGCAAAAAATAGAGGTGCCCAGCTTACCTGTGTGTAAGCTTGCTGCTGGCCTGGAACTGCCCTGGACTCTAGATGGGTTTGGTGAGGGGTTTTGAATTGGGGTGGGGTGGGGTGGTGGTTGGGGGCTGTTCCGCTGTTGTTTGGTCAGTATCTTGATCTGGATCTTGTTCTAGGCCGGGATCTCAACCTGGATCGTGGGCTCGGCATATGGTCTCGGTGTCAGAGTTCTAGATATTCGTGATCAGTGAACTGCATCTCTTCCTCTTCCAATGCAAACCAGCATGGTCGGCGGCTTGGTTGGGTTTGGTTCGTCTCTGGTGTAGCCCATTGTATCTTGGGCGGAGGCTTCTTTTTCTGGTATTTGGACGGATGTCGAGCACGCTTCAGGCGCTTTCGACAGCTGTGGTCTCCAGTCAAGTGCTCCTTTCCACACGTTCCGCAACGCGGGGTACCCTCGTTTCCGTCCCTTGGTTCTGGAGTTCCACATATTTTACAAAAGTGAACTTCCCGCTGCGGGTAGACGTCCGTTCTATATCCCACTTGTTGACAGATTTTGCAGACCTGCACCGTATTCTTATATGAGTAGCAGGCCAATTCGCTTCCTTGATAGTGTACGTATTCGGCTATGAATAATCCGGATAATGTGATAACCGTTGTCTTGGAGTCAACCAGCATTCAAGCTTGGATGGCCTCCAGATTTTTAGCGCGGATACGTAAGTTTGCCTTAAGGATATCGGATGGGGTATGTGGTGGTAGGCCAAGAATCACTCCTCGCACAGCGCCGTCTCCCGTATGAATGTATGCATTAACTGAATGGGGTCGGTCATTTATCGTAAACAACGGGATATTGAGTACAATTTCGGCCACTTCTTAGTCAGGAGTCGACAAAATTTTATTATTCGAGCATGGTTTTATCCTTAGGATGAATTGCTCACCTTTTATTTCATTTCGGCACTCAGCGATAACTGCCTCCGCTAGTAGTTGGCTCGTGAGTGTTCTATGGGTAGTCTTTGCTGCTGCCGTATAACAATTTAACATTGAAGTCGTCCCTCAGTAGCGGTGGGATCTTTCGGTATTTGTGCTTGCGGTAGTATCTTCCGTAGCAAATCTGTAGCATTTTCTACGCTCATAGCCGATTTATATTGTATCTGTGTACTCTCAAAAACCACCCCGTGTATTTTCTTCGCTGCTAAGCAAGTGAAGGGCGGATGTCGGTGCCGACACTTGGGCCGGTATCTTGTAGCGATGCCTTTCCGGTAATAATGCCTTTTCGCGCTTATCGCGCTGTGTCAGTGGTCAGAGCGATGGTCCGCTCGCGTTATCAACGGGATCAGCCGGCCGTGAGCGGTGGATGATAAGACTAGTATAGAATAAGTCATAAGTCATCGCTGCAAAATCGCGGCCTTGGGCCGGTATTTTGTAGCGATGCCTTTCCGATGCTAATGCCTTTTCGCACTTGGTCAGTGGTCAGAGCGACGGTCTGCTCACGTTATCAACGGAATCAGCTGGCCGTGAGCGGTGCATGATAAGACTAGTATAGAATAAAGCACGACGCATCGCTACAAAATACCGGCCCTGGCAAGCAGGGCCGGTATTTTGTAGCGATGATTGCTTGATTTTGCTTGTGTAACCTAAACCATTTAATATCGAACAAAACAACTATTCGTATTTAAACCATTCATAATTTACGTGAAGGTAAAGGGGTCAGTCTTCAGATTTACCACACATTGCTTAAGGGTTGAGCTGTAGTACTCTCCCTCTCTCTCTCTCTCTCGGACCGCCAAAGCATCAGCGCAGGCAGAGGTGCCCTGTTTAACGAGACGGGACCCAATTACGATGCCGCTGTCTGCAGCTACATCTTGTTAGTTCAAAAGCTGTGTTGCCTCCTAATGTGCATACATGCATTTGTGTTCTGCCGTTGCTGTTCAAATCGATTATCTCGTTCCGCTGTGATTCCGGCTACTGATACGACGTCCGACATGATGCCTGGCGGCTACAACAGAGGCAGGGGCGGCAGATAACATTGATTTGTTCGCAACGCGTGTATGCCAAGCAAACGTGCACGGCTTCGAGTGAATAAGCGCGTACTGTGACGAGAATGGAGATTGTCGTCCTTCGATTCTATTCGTTTCTTAGCATCTGTCGTGCCCAGTGGTCGAACTTGACAATAACGGTGGCATGTGAGCCAATCGCAGACGGATAAATGACTAAACAAAAAGAAAAGAATCGTTGCATAGCCTGGTACGGTATTTGTCAAAGATTCATTTCGTCTTCCCTTCTTTGCGACCTTCCTCATTGGCTTAGACGCTGCCGCGCTGCCGTTTTCTTCGAGATCGACCATTCGGCGCGAACGGTCATACACGGAAACCCGCCGTGGTTGCTTAGTGGTTATGGTGTTGGGCTGCTAAGCACGAGGTCGCGGCATCAAATCCCGGCCACGGCGGCCTCATTTCGATGGCGGCGAAATTCAAAAAACACCCGTCTACTTAGATATTAGTGCACGTTAAACAACCCCAGGTGGTCTAAATTAGCCCGGAACCCCCCACTACGGCGTGCCTCATAATCAGATGGTAGTTTTGTCCCGTAAAACCCCTATAATTTAAAATAAAATTAATACACGACAAGAATGCAAGATGAGACGGAACGTAAGGGTTCTTTTCATTCGATTTTATTATTTTTCTGGTCATCTGTCACGCCGAATGCGTTTTGAGAGCGAGTGTCCGCGGTCATCGAGCGAGATGTGTTCATGTTTGCCGGTGCGCGCTGACGCCATGCTTGTTAATTTAGTTAGTAAGCGAATATTTAGAAGTTTATACCGCCGATAAAACTACAATGCTTACTTCGCAAATATGTCTAATAATTTGCTATCGCAATCGATGCTTCGCCTTTCAGGCAAAACTGCGACATTTTTTATTTTGTCCTCAGTTTCTGACTATGGCTCCGTATTCTCGGCAGGACGAGGTATCATTTAAGACCATCTACATGTTCATACAACATCAACGAGTTACCTAACCGACCATTCCTTGCTAGAAGTGGTTACAAGATTCCCAGATACGCCAAATCCGTCTGAAGTCGGCGAAGGAGACCTTGTCTTCAAAAAGCAACCAATAATTTCATAACCTAGGACCGTATTTTGAAAAGATTCGTCCTTTATTCTTTGCGCCTTTCCTCAATAGCTTAGACGCTGCCGCGCTGCCGTTATGAAAGGTTGTGGATTCGGCTCTCACCGGCAGCAAGTTGTTTTTTCGTCCATTTTCATGTCCCTTTAATTTATCCTCTTTTTACCTTGAAAATAAAAACTACAAATAACTTCCCCTATGCTTTCCTCAGCTTCATTATCTGCGGGCTTAATATTTCTGTGATTATCGAAAATCGGTCTCCTCGGTTTCCCTTCGTGTCGTCCATACATATATATATATATATATATATATATATATAGAAGAAACTAAAATGCTTAATTGATAAATTACCTTTTTAAGTAAATACGTTACGGCACATATTTCAATCTATGAATTGTAGCTAGTGAGCTTGCAAGGCATATCGACTTAGAATGTGTTCTGAGAATGGCACCGGTTTTGAAATATGCGATGTCAAAGTTGCGGTAAAGGTTCACTGTTGTTCCACTTACTTTTTTTAGGAAAACAATCGTTTATGCATTGAACCACAAAGGTAATTGGAACGCCAATGCATTTCGTGGGACACTTTGAAAATTATTAATTCGAAACTGTTGTAGTCTTGAGAATTCGTTCCAAGTGGGTGTTTGCAAACTCTCCGACTATAATTGCGAGCGTGAAAGATGCCCGCGAATACACGCAAAGCGCCTTGAGCGGCCAGTCGCGTGGCAATTCTGCGTGTACTTGCGGGCTTCTTCCACGCTCGGAAAAACAGATTTATGTACCACGTATTGAGCAACAGAAAGCTGTATCGGGAGTTTTTCATGCTGCTCTACAATTTTCTCATTGACACTTTGACAATTAGGACAGTACTTCTCGAGTTAGATAATTCATTATTATTAACTAATCAAATCTCAGTAACGAAAAAATTACTAGCGGCTACTCCACAGCACTGGAAACAATACGCACTAGGTTTGCTTCGCGTAACGCCTTCCTCTTTCTTTAAATCGTGCTGCGTGATAGCTGGGGCACCCTGTATATACTGTGATGCATACTATAATGTTGGACATGCGACCGTTATTTATCTTTTTTTAGTGACCGTTTTCCTTACCGTTATCCCTTACCGCAAGACGCACCTTCACGTATCGGAACTTTCTCGAATGTTGTCGGCAATTCTACAGCACAACAATCTTGTCTAACCAGAATGCGTGCGCGAAGCGAATGCGCCGCACATTCGGGTCAGTACGCTAGCACCAGCGATTACGCTGGAATGCACGATGAAGTTTGTAGAAAGTTTCGACGCACTTGGCCCGTAGATCAAATTTCGATGACCGCAACCACCGATTATAAGATAAACAGGGGCGCCGACTCACCTGACAAGGCGTTCCAACTTGTGTCCCGGAGAGCCAGCTGCTTTGTGCCGAAAATCATAGATGGCACGGAAACTTGTTACTGGCACCCATAGCTGCGTCGCCTCCAGTGGCCCAAGCGTGGCGTGGTGTGTTTAGCAAGGCTTCCAGTTTGTTGACTAGTTCGTTTGTTCTATAGATATGTGCGTATATTCGCTGTTGCACGCGAGGCGCTGTGTATGTGCGAGTGCTAGCGGGTACCACTGTCTCCTGTTGAAGTTCACCGGATAATTTATTGCTTTGAAATTAATAAAAATTGAGCACTGTAAGCGCCTGTGCCCACCTCCATAGTAGCGGCTGTTGAACTATTCGATTTTGTATGCGGGCATTATTTTACAAAATTTGTTAATAAAAATCACCGCCCAAGCACTCCGTACAGATAGTTAACCAGCGAAGCTGAAACGTGCGGCCCAGGTGTTTATTACTGGGTTAATCCCGACGGTTCAATAAAGCCTTTCTCAATTACTGGTTACGTCTTTGGGTTTCTGGAGGAAGTTACACACACGTTAGGCTGCGACGGAGAGAACGACGTCACTGACGGAATATGGCCGCAGTTCGCCGTTGTAGCATTGCCGCTTGTAATTCTTGAAAATTAAGTTACTTCAAAATAAATCTGTCCCTCACGTAAGACAATGAATGGCTCATACCCCCGTAAGCGCGGCCTCCCCATTACGACGACAGAAGAAAAGTGAAATTCTACGCTGGAATGATGAGCGCCAACGAGCCAGCTGTGGAAGAAGGCGACGACGCTCGAGCCACTCTTGATGATGATATTTTTCGATGTACAGGCGACAGACGGACGAATCGGCTAGCCCGATACACTGCAGCGTCAACGTAAAAACTAAAATGAAAACTTCCAAACTGCTTTACATCTGTGTGCATTCAGTACATCTCTGAGAGAAAATCAGACGCATAGCTTTGCTTACTTGAGCGTGTTTTGTATCTTGTCTGTGTTCATGAACTTCAATTTGCTGTATGTTTAGGCCTGTGTCGTGGCATGCTTCAGCCGGCATGCCACCAGGCTTGCATCCCCAACTACAATTAAAGCTTTCAGGTATGTTTACCACAGACAACACCCCTTTATTCATCCCGGCCACGGCGGCCGCATTCCGATGGGGGAGAAATGCGAAAACACCCGTGTACTTAGATTTAGGTGCACGTTAAAGAACCCCAAGGGGTCCAAATTTCCGGAGTCCCCCACTACGGCGTGCCTCATAATCAGATCGTGGTTTTCGAACGTAAAGCCACATAATTTAATTTTAATTTTTCTAACACCCCTTTATTCGGTGACTGATGACAGCTGTGCCCTAAAAACTTGGAGGACGCTTAAGCTTTGCATTTAAGAGTGGTGCGCGATAGCATTCAAAGATCACTGACTCATTCTCACGCTTCCCTGCAACTGCAGCTTATGTAACCCTAAGGTTTTCCTGCAAACGCTAGCGGCGAACGCTATGCACGAAGGTGAGCTTTCTGGTTCTTTTTTTTTTCTTTCTACCCGCGGCGGGCGCCGCCGCTGCCACGGATGCGCGGAGGCGAGCGCCATCTGGAGGGTGTTGCAAGGAACCTTGCGGGGCGCGCCACTCCTACTAAGACAGG
This sequence comes from Dermacentor silvarum, assembly GCF_013339745.2. Lineage (NCBI taxonomy): Eukaryota > Metazoa > Arthropoda > Arachnida > Ixodida > Ixodidae > Dermacentor > Dermacentor silvarum. The sequence goes on from NC_051154.1 coordinate 296,424,820, forward strand.
CCTCAAACGGCCGCTGGAAAAGGGGGTCGTGTTTGAGTTTCCTCCCCCCCCCCGTAACAGAATTGTGTTTTCTCATATATTCAAATTACAATCCGACGCTATCAAGCCTGTAGCTTGTGTGTAAGTCGTACTTTACGAATTTTCTGACGCATTTTACTTTGAGAAATTTAATTAGTTCAGTAACGCCTATGCGCCACGCGGAGGGCCTGCGTGTTTCGGAGTGATTTTTCTCTATAACGGACAACGCCGCCGACGCCGACACCAATACCGGATTTCCTGCGACACGGCGCCCTTAACCCTGTCGCGTTAAAATTGGTAAAGCGGGGTACAATGGGGGACAAGATCATCTGCCTTGCTTGCGTTTCTTTTCTTGAACACTCTGCGCTCACTACTTCCTTGTCGAGAATGCTGTCACGCTGATAATTCGCATGTCGTTCGTGACCAGGAGGTACCGGGCGCGCAGCGTTAAAGAAAGGACGTGCGGGAAAGATAGATGACGATTATCGTTGTGAGACAATATAAGCCCCAAAGGGTGCACACTTTTTCAAGAGTGAATAACAGCCGATGGGTAACATCGGCGACACAGTGCTTTTTTTCAGTCTTGGAAATCGGCTGATTGTATCTTTACTCGCCTAAGTCGCAATCGAAAAACGCTCGGCAATGACATACCGCTTCAAGTGGCGAAAGCATCGCAAGCGCGCCCGCCGGCCACTGATTGTTTTGATAGCTGAAAGGGTTCTCGACACGTTCTTTTCTCGACTTGACCGCCGCACGGCGCGAATACTTGGTGCCAACAACCAGGGAAGAAATAAAGCGAGAAGAGTACGTTTGAAGGCCTCGAAGAAAAAAACGAGATGAGTGGAGAGGCAGAGAGCATGTTGGAATTGTTATCCTTCGGACACTAATTGGTCGCGCCAACTGCACTGCAAGGTACGCGAGTCGGCGCTCCTGTATATCTTACTCCGTGACCAAAACTGTGTTCGCCGCAATGTTCTATTTTGAGTGTCACTTGTTTTCGGACCCACCGGGGTTGTTTATTGGCTATGGTGTCCACTAACTTGATTCAGGCAAGGAAAACTTTTTTGACAGTCTCACCATGTTTGCAACCCACTAAAACTGGGTGCCCAATGTGCTACCACACTTATCTTCAACGAACGCAACAGATCTGTACATATCTCTACGTATATGTGAGGTACGCCGTTCCTTTAATTGTTTCATTAGGGTCGTTATATGATAGTGCACCAGATAACTGAAAGCAGCCGTTTATAATATAATATACAAGCTGCTGAGTTGAGCGGTTATACATTTGGGAACGGCATTACATTCCTGTATGAAATATAGGATAAGCATAACATGTTTTTCTCGGAAATCAGACTCCAGAATAATTTACAACTATTTTGTTTACACCCCTAGAAAAAAGCCGAACAACGCAGCCACATGCCTTTCTCTCTCTTTTTTAATTTAAATAAATTCTTGGGTCTGCGTGCCAAAACCACGATATGATTATGAGGTTTAGTTTTCACCACCTGGGCTTCTTTAACGCGCACCTAAATAGAAGTACACGAGTGTTTTTCTATATCGCTCCATGCAGTCGAATTCCGCGACCTGGATTGAACCCGCGATTTCCATAGAGTTTAGCAGCCCAACACCGTATCCACTATATAGCCACTAATTAGGCTACCGTGCCAGCTTTCTTTCATTCCTTATTTTTTTCTCTTTTTTTGAATTATTGACAGGGAAAAATTTCCACGTACGGCTTTACGGCCAAAGATGAGCATATAGAATGACTAACTAAAACTGTTTTCGGCGCTCGAGGTCCTACCGCAATAAATGACCCCGTACCAATTACTCCGCATTCTGTTACGCGAGGAAGGCGGAAACTTGAATGGAATGTTGCGCTGCAGTTTACTCTTTTTTTTTATCTATAACAATGCTTCCCGTAAATCTGAGTACAGAGGGCCGGATGGGGCAGATAGGCTGTATACTTGTTTAAAGCGGCAAGCAGGAAGGTTACATGTGTTTCTCCGTCTGCGTTTCGCAAGACCTACTGATGAAAAACTATGCGCAACAATACACACGAGAGATACATGCTGCTTGAAGAACGAAAAAAATATTTGTTGCATTGAAAGCCGACACTGCAGCCGCAAAGCACGCGCATAACCGAGCGCCATTAAAAAATAAAATAAAGAAGAGAAAGCAAGGAAATCTTAAGGCACAAATACATGTCATATGGAATTACGAACACCATTTGACCGGTCTGAACGCAAATATCAGCGCGCGAAGTAGTACGAATGACCCTGCCGAGCTGTATCGCCAGCAGTTTCCAACGGCGCGACCTTGATGCGGCCCAATCCACTTCAATCGCAGCGCCGCCACAGTATTTTTCCACATCGGGCGCCTCACTGCAAAGCATGCACCGCCCCAGCCGCTCGTCCCACTCGACCTTATTCTAGTGCACTGTACTGCCAGAGTAAGAACTTCTCCCTGAGAAGACTGCAGGAAGAGCATGGCCAAGTCAACAACCACAATGACAGCTCCAGTGTTGTCTGCAGCTGAACGCATGGAACGCATGGAGCCATTGATCTACCGCAGATGATCGTTTGAAGACCCGGAGAGCTGGCTGGAGACATACGAAAGGATTGCTGCGTTTAACAATTGTAACTGCGATGGTAAGCTACGGCACTTCTATTTCTCATTGAAAGACACCGCAACGACTTCGTTCGAGAACGGGGAGTCCCCAAAGTGAGACCGGTTTCACAGCACTTACCTAGACACCTTCACAAACGTCGTGCGCAAGGAACGGGCCGAAGCACTTCTAGAAGGCTGTGTGCAGCTACGAAATGAGAATGTCACGATATTCATGGAGTAAATGACTCGCTTGTTTTGCCACGCCAAACCCCCAACATCTCAAGAAGAGAAGAAAGTGCGCTTCCGTATGCGGGTGGTGAAACTAGTTCTCTTCGCCGGATTCATATGCAACCCACTCAAGATCGTCGCTGAATTTGTTTCGGAACGCAGCAATGGTCAAGAAGGCGCTTGAGATGCGCACCAAACAATATAACCGCCAAATGTTTTCGCCGATGTGACAAGTCCAAGCACTAAGCTCCGACGAGCTTCAAGAGATGCATAGTGCCATTGTGAGTGAAGAACTGCTTGTCATGTTTCATTCGCCACACTGTCAAGTGGCTCCAACTGCTGACATCGTCCGAGAAGAGATACAACAGGCTCTAGGAATTTCAGAACTGTAGCCCGAGCCACTTCAGCCTCAGCCAGAAGCGATATGACCTACGCCGCCGCCATCGCCAGCCATCACGTTCTCCCTCCACATTTTCTCCAGGGCACCGTGACGCCGCAATTCACTCGCCAGCAGCCACCGCCAACATCTCGTCCGCCCGTCGTCTCGTGCTACTTATCAAAAAAGACGCAAGTTTGGCCCGCCCTTCGGATCACCGCCCGCTGTATTATCATTGCGCAGAAGCAGGCCACGTCTACCGCCAAAGCCCATAGCGCGAGATGAGACTACGAGGCTTCGCCATCAACGCATCGGGTCCACAGCAAGGCGAACAACCCCGTGACATCACCGATTATCTCGTAGGAATTCAGTGGAGACCTCCCGCCGCTGTGCCGATCGTACACTGACTCAACCGGTTCCGGGCAGCGTACACTTATCCGGAAGACGAAAGGAGTAACCAATGCAGGTTCGGTTGCTGTTCGTCGAAATGCGGAATATCCTCCGCCGCCGACGACGACGCTGCAACTATCTGGACGACGTAGCAACGACACGCTGATGAAGCATCGAAACAATGAAAACGCCACCTAAAATTACCTAACGACGCGACTTAACAGCAGGGGACAACGCGACGAAGCCATAATCCGACGCCGCGACATAACTTTAATGTGAGACCAAGAACCACTGACTTCGATGTGATTATCGATGGCCACAAGATCACCGTTCTAATCGACGCAGCAGCCCACTACTCAGTCGTCAGTGGACCATTCACCGCCAAGTTGAGGATTGACTACACATGGAAATCCCCAGAAATTTGGACAGCTGGAGGTTACCTAATATCACCAGTTGGAATCTGCACAGTAAGATTCATTGTTTATAAACATGCTGATCCTGCGAGGTAATCCTATAGCATTTATCGCGGGACGTAATCGTCGGTATGCACTTCCTAAGCCAGCAAGGTGCACTAATCCACTTAACATACAAGTCAGCGTTGTCCACGTACCAGGCCTATACCACTGGATAGGACTGTCAGTTAGCATGACTTACTTGTTCTCGAAGATCCGATCAGCATAGCGTATCGCTCCATCGTCAACATTTCCGTCAGCGCAGAAACGCCCACTTAGTTAGAAGGCATCGTCGAGTGCGACCAGCATCTGTTGCTCGAGTCCCCAACGTGGGACCGGTTTCACAGCACTTTCCTGGTCACCTTCACAAACGTCGTGCGCAAGGAAAGGGCCTGCATCGATTATTGTCGCCTTAACGGTCACGAAGTAGGAAGTATACCCTCCCAAGGATAGACGACCCTCGGCACAGGATCTGCTATGCTAAATATTTTAGCCGATGGATCTCAACAATACCTACCGGTAAATAAATGTCATTGAGAGGGATCGAAAGAAGACCGCGTTTATGGCGTAAATTATTTGTCACGCCATTGGTTCTTTGCTCGACACCTGCAACGTTCCAGCGCGCCAAAGAGCCCGTGATGAACACGATATTGGCAAGCTTGAAGTGTAGACCTGTCTCGTCAATTTGGATGACGTCTCTTCTTTGCCGTGAATTTTGACGATCACTTTTAGCGACTAGGGATAGTTCTGGAGGCGATCAAGAACCTGGGCCCACCCTGAAGCCGGAAAAGTGCCGCTGCGCTTACGTAGAGCTTCTGTTTTTGGGCCACGTACATCAGCAGCAAGTCTGGAGTCCGTCTTGATCCGTGGAAGACAGCTGCCATCGCTAACTTTCCGCAGCCCACTGCAATGCGCAGAATTTTTTTGCCCAGTCGGAGCGAACGTCAAACACGAGGCCACCGAAGGTCACAGAGTTAGTCGCCCATGCGCGCGCACCCCCATGCGCTCGCTTGCTCGCCGCTATTGGCTCGGCACACCCTTGCTCCACTCGCCGGTACGGGTGTGCGCGCCACAAATAGGCGTGGTTCGGTTGCGATACGTGCGCTATGCTGCGCTTAGGCCTTGCTTGCAGATGCAACAATGGGCCCTCAAAAGTATCAAACGGAAGAAGAGCATTTTTGCCATAAACTAAACTAATTAAGAAAAGAAATATGGCAGTAACCGTCCTCGAAGAATAACTCAGTCAATGCGAAGCATTTCCCTTGCACAATAATAATAATAATAATAATAATAATAATAATAATAATAATAATAATAATAATAGTAATAGTGCAAAGGCTCGGCAGAGACTACAGAGGTATGCGATGCGTACCGAATTGGTGAGGCACGAGGCGAAGCAACGGTCCGACGAGATACGCGTGGCCGTGGAGCGCGAGCAAGAAGAGAAGCCATGCGCTGCCGAAGTACAGCGGCACGCCAAGCGAAAGGCAGACGAACAGGCTGCCGAGACCAAGTGGCGCCGATTGGAGGACCGTCAGTAGCTGGACGCAGACGCGTATTTTGGAAAGCACTTCGTCGCAGACAAATTTGGTGTGGCGTGTAGCATCTGCGATCGCCTCTGGTTCCGATCGCATGTTGTCAGGGTGTCGCGGCCGGCGCATGTGGCGTTCTCGGGAGTACCTGCGTAACTCCGGTAGTACCCGAGTTAGTTCGGGCTTTGCTGCACCTATGTGCAAGGGAAATGCTTCGCATTGACTGAGTTATTCTTCGAGGACGGTTACTGCCATATTTCTTTTCTTAATTAGTTTAGTTTATGGCAAAAATGTTCTTCAAGTTGCTGGAGAGGAGCAATAGAGAGTAAATAATAGTGAACAATACTGAGTTGGTTGCATTCGTATAGCACTAAGCTGGTTTTCTATAGGCTTGGCACAAGCTATCTCAAACACCCTGTATAGTACTGTTCCTAAACATACTGCTGAAGAATATTCATAGTACTGAAGAGCATTCACATTTTGACAACCACCTTCTGGCCTTCTGGACAAAGCGACGATGTCTATTCAGTGTTCGCAGAAAAAGCAAACGTAATAGGGAACCACAGCACAAATTATACCACATTACCTAGAAGAGCCAAGAATATGCAGATCACTTAGCATTACAACATTATACTGAAATGTGATAGCATGAATGGGTAACTACACACTGCAAGGGTGTTACACTCTTTAGAGCACTGATGGGGCAATAGAATCCACAACGCCGCTTCAAGACGCTGCCATCCTAACCATTTCCCGTGCACAAGGAACGACCCAAGATGCGTGTAATGGGGTATGTAAAAAAGTGAATGTTAGTTGCCACGCACTTATTACGTGGCAATATATTCAAAAACCCATACTGCAGCCATTATATTACCGCTGTGCAATACCCACATCAGTTACTGCGTTGAAGGTTGGAGACTAACTTACAAAACACACTTAGCAGCACTGGAAAGGCTTTAAAAACGTGCTGCGTTAATAATTCTATTTTCACCATTTCAAGGTCCAGCTTATGCGCTGCTTAATGAGCTTAAATAAATTACATTAGTATACCTACGTGTCTGTAAATTGTCTTGTTAATTCACAACATTACCAACCATAATCTCCCATTCACAATCGGCATATTGTAATTACCTAATCACAATACCAGGCACGCATTAAACAGAAATTATAATCTTCCTAGATGTAGGGCCCTTCAATTTTTGTTTTAATATCTTTTTAAGTTTGGTGGAAAAAAAGTTTTTAAAGAGGAAAAACTGAGGTGTAATCGGGGTTTTAGCTGTCTAGCACAGGCTTTTCCTGGTAACTTTCACAAACGATTAACGCGCGCATTGGTTTCTCTTCGGAAATAAACGTATTTAAACAAGCGCAATCACTCACGGAAACATATGGTGAGAAAGACAGCTGCCCGCAACTCATGTCACGAACTAATTTTTCAAATCCTCGTTGACAGGCATTATTTGTGCTTTCCATATAAACCACACCAACAAAAAGAAAAAAATGTTGCAGTTTCGCCCGAAAGCAGAAGCATCAAGTGTGATAGCAAATTAGTAGAGAGCTATACGAAGTAGGGAAAGTAGTTTTATCGGCTGCATAAACTTGGGCACATTCGCTTACTAACCCAAATTACAAGCATGGTGCCAGCGCGCACAAGTAAACATAAATAGATCACACTCGATAACCGCAGACAACCACTGTCAAAACGCTGGCGTGAGCAAGCGCGGCCGCAGAAACTAGCGAAGGTTCGCGCAGTGTATCGCTTCAACGGAAACTGAGCGGCGAAAGCACCGCGCATACAAAGGTAAGAGCCGTGTTGAGATCGCTGTCAAAATACGGTGGATACAGTACAAGTACGCAGTTACTCGCAGAGTAGAAGCCGCAGCCCTCCCTCCCGCGCTGCCTTCCCGCTTTCCTCCTTTCGCGTGAGAGATTGAGTAGGCAGTTCCCCTTGCGCCCGGTCGCAAGATACGCATTTGGTGCCGCAGCACAACGTCGCCCCCCTCCCCTCCCTCCCTCCCATCCTCCCACGGCCTTTCGCACAGCGAAAGAAGTCGCGTTTGCTCTCCGCCGTGCGTTCACTTTTTGTGAAAGCGAGCGTCCCTCGCGCGCTTTCACTCGCACATACAGCATACGGCGCGCGGCGACGATTCTATCGCCCTTGGACTTAATACGGAACCTCACGGTGACGGCGACGGTAGAAATTCGCTTGGAGTGTCCATATAATTGCTATCGAAATAAATAAAGACGCGTTTGCCGATCCCTTCTTTACTTTGTTTGCTAAACATTACTTAGCAAAAGAAAATGTTTAGTAGTGCACACGGGCAAGCTTCTCAAGATGCGATATGCTTTTCTTTGTCGTACAAGCCCCTGTTTACGTGCACTTTCATCATCAGCCTATATTTATGTCCACTGCCAGACGAAGGCCTCTCCCTGCGATCTCCAATTACCCCTGTCTTGCGCTTGCTGATTCCAACTTGCGCCTGCAAATTTTCTAACTTCATCACCCCACCTAGTTTTCTGCCGCCCTCGACTGCGCTTCCCTACTCTTGGTATCTATTCTGTAACTCTAATGGTCCACCGGTTATCCATCCTATGCATTACATGGCCTGCCCAGCTCCATTGTTTTCTCTTAATGTCAATTAGAATATCTGCTATCCCCGTTCGCTCTCTGATCCACACCGCTCTCTTCCTGTTTCTTAATGTTAGGCCTAACATTTTTAGTTCCATCGCTCTTTGTGAGGTCCTTAATTTGTTCTAGAGCTTCTTTGTTAACCTCCAAGTTTCTGCGCCAAATGTTAGCACCGGCAGATCGAAAGCAATGATTGAACACTTTTCTTTTCAACGAGAGTGGTAAGCTCCCAGTCAGGATTTGGCAGTGCCGGCCGTATGCATTTCAACCCAATTTTATTCATGTGTAAATTTCCTTCTCATGATCAGGGTCCCCTGTGAGTAATTGTCCTAGATAAATGTACTCCTTTACAGACTCTAAAGGCTGACTGGCGATGCTTAATTCTTGTTCCCTTGCCAGGCACATTAGCTTTGTCTTCTGCATATTAATCTTCAACCCCACTCTTACACTTCCTCGGTTAAGGTCTTCAATCATTTATTGTAATTCGTCCCCATTGTTACTGAATAGGACAATGTCATCTGCAAACCAAAGGTTACTGAGAGATTCGCCGTTGATCCTCACTCCTAAGCATTCCCAGTCTAAGAGCTTGAATACTTCTAAGTATGCCGTAAATAGCATTGGAGAAATTGTGTCTCCTTGCCTGACTCCTTTCTTGATAGGTAACTTCCTATTTTTCTTGTGGAGAACCAAGGTAGGTGTGGAATCATTGTAAATATTTCCCATTTCACGTATGCCTCCTGTACTTCTTGATTACGCAATACCTCTATGACTGCTGGTATCTCTACTGAATCAAATGCCTTTTCATAATCTATGAAAGCCATGGGTTTATTGTACTTCGCAGCTTTCCCGATTACTTGATTGATGACATGGATATGATCCATCGTAGAAGGGGTATTCTACGATGGATCATATCCTCTCTTGGTTGACTGAAGTCAAGTGTTGCCCTGATTCTATTGGAAATTATCTTGGTGACGATTTTATACAACACTGAAAGCAAGCTAATGAGTCTATAATTCTTCAATTCTTTAACGTATCCCATCTTATGGATTAGTATAATGTTGGCGTTCTTGCAGCTCTCTGGTACACTTGGAGTCGTGAGACAGTGCGTATAAAGGGCCGCAAGCTTTTCAAACATGATATCTCCTCCATCTTTGATTAAATCGACTCTTATTCCATCTCCAGCAGCCTTTCCCTTGGCCATGTCTTGCAAGGCCCTTCTAACTTCCTCGCTAGTTATAGGAGGAGCCTCTGCATCCTGTTCTTCACCACTTCGAATGAAAGTAGCTTGGCTGCTTTGGCTACTGTACAGGTCAGTATAAAATACGTACACTTTATCACATACATATTGAGCATTTCTGTGTCGATCTTAGCCCTGTCGGGCCTTCCGTCCTTGTCTGTTGTCCTGCTTTACTGTTGCTCGTGCCATGTACTCTTGCAACAAAATTAATGGTATACCAATTAGCCAATCAGCGACCCTTGTTTGAACGTAACATTAGTTGAGTAAACGTCCCCTCAACTTCACAGCTGTCGTACTCAATGAAGAGCAACGTCAGCGCTGCGCTAGCTTTCTTGAGCATTATCGGCGCTTGAATGTATGCGACGTGCGGGAAATGCGACGCGATGGGTCATTGTCATATTCATGTAAACGCGGCTACTAAAAAAGCAACACGCTTTCGTTCACTCAAGGCCAGGCTTATGGCTGCCGAGAAAAGCACTGTCGTCTTCGATGTGTTGATCGGCAGGTTCAACAGGTGCACGCGACAATGCGTCGGCATCGTCTTGTGTGCGGCCTGACTTGTACACGATGGTCATGTCGTATCCTGCAGGCGCGCACTCCCACGTGCCAGTCGTTCAGAATGGTCTCTTAGGTTTTCCAGCCAGCATAAGGAGTGATGATCCATCACGACCTTGAATGGGCGGCCATAGAGGTAAGGTCGAAACTTGGCAAGTGTGCATACGACGGCAATACACTCTTTCTCTGTGGTAGTGTAATTGGACTGTGGTCGTGATAGGTTGCGACTGGCGTAAGCTATGGCCCTTTCGCCGTTCTCCTGCCACTGTACGAGCTCCAAACCCAGACGGATGTTACTGGCTTCGGTATGAATTTGTTTCGGTGTCCTTGTCGAAATGCCCAAGAACAGGGGGCGATGCGAGGTGGTGTCGAAGCTCAATGAAAGCTGCTTCTTGTTCAGAGCTCCCGATGAACGGCGTGTCGTCTCTAGTGAGATGAGTAAGTGGTTCGGCAATTTTAGAAACATTGCGTATAAAGCGCCGGTAGTATTCGCACAGTCCCAGGAAGCGTCGAACGCTTTTCTTGTCGGTAGGAGTCAGAAAAGCAGCTACAGCGGAAGTTTTCTCAGGATCGGGACGGACGCCTTCCACGCTCACCACATGTCCAAGGAAATTCAGTTCTTCATAACCGAAGTGACATTTCTGAGGCTTTAACGTGAGGTTAGCCGATCGGATTGCCTCGAGCACTTGCCGCAGTCGCTTAAGATTTCCGGCGAAGCTGCCTGAATATATGACCACATCATGCAGGTAGACGAGACAGGTTTGCCATTTTAGGTCAGCGAGCACCGTTTCCATCATCCGTTGGAAGGCTTGCCGGAGCAGAGCACAACCCGAACGGAAGTACTCGGAACTCGTAAAGTCCATCCGGAGTGACAAAGGCTGTTTTCTCCCGGTCACGCTCGTCTACCTCTATTTGCCAGTACCCACTTTTCAAGTCAAGGGAGGAAAAATACTTGGCTCACCGTAGCTGGTCGAGAGAGTCATCTATGCGCGGCAACGGATAAACGTCTTTCCTTGTGAAGTTGTTGAGTTTTCTGTAATCAACACAGAAGGCGGAGAGTGTCGCCTTTCTTCTTTACCAGGACAACCGGTGACGACCACGGACTGTTTCAAGGCTGGATGACGCCATCGTCAATCATCTCCTGGACTTGTTGAATTGCTTCGCGTTCTTTCTGCGAAATACGATACGGCTGCTGGTGAATAGGACATGCATCGTCGTGAGTAATTATCCCGTGCTGCGTGACTAGCGTCTGACTGACTTTACACGATCGAGCGAAGTGGTCCTTGAATTCACACAACAGCACCCGCAGTGCCTCCTTATTGTCCTCCGACAGCTCGTTATTGATGTCGATGTCTGTAACGCATTCTTCATCGCTGCCGCTTTCACCACAAGCGAAACACGCCATAACGTGCTCCAAGGCTTCAGCGTAAGCGACGGCAGTGTCACGAACGAGGTGTCGAGGCTCATTTGTGAAATTAGTGATCAAGACGTCAGCTTAGGCCATCCCTAACGTCAATGATTCATCGAGCCACGCTAATTCCGAGGGTAAGCAGAAGGGAGACGCTGCACTCTGCGAGTACTTCGCCTTCGCGTGTTCTAGTTTACGAGCTCGCGCCTTGGTCTTTTGTCGGTGCTGCGCTACCCCTTTGATGACTCGGACTTTAACGCCTCTTTTAGAAGTCGCCTGTATATTAAATATGACATTTTTGGTGTAAATGCTCGGTATTCTGGATCCATGCAACAGACCCATCCCAGCAGCAGGAACGTTAGACCGATACCGGAGCTCACGTCAGTTCATCGCGCCAGCCTGAGAATCCAGGGATTGGCCCCTGAGCTTGGGCCTTTACCTGCGAGGACAAAGACAACGTCGGCAGGTATGGATACTACATCCGGTATTACCACTATTAACCCTGCGACGACTGCTCCGGTACCTCCTCATTACACGCTGCAAAAACCGCGCGTGCCAAGTCCCTTCTATGGCGACCTTCTTGAAGACGTGGAAGACTGGCTGGCGGACTTCGAGCGCGTAGCGGAGTTCAATGGATGGGAAAACGTTTACTTCAGTCTTTTTGATGGTGCTCGCACGTGGTTCTAGAACCGCGAAGACGTCCTGACAACATGGCGTGAGTTCTTCTGCCGGCTCTTGGACACCTACGCCAGCTCCGATCACCGGAAACGAGCAGAATGGACCCTCTAGTCTCGCATTCAGAAACCCCATTAGAGCATGGCTATGTACGTGGAAGACATGGTGCGTCCCTTCAGGCGAGCTGACCCTACCATTTCCGAAGAGAAGAAGCTGCGTGACTTGATGCTAGGCGTGAAAGAACAGCTTTTTGGTGGAGTCGCTCGTAGTCCGCCCAAAACGGTTGCGGAGTTTCTTACTGAATCCATCGCCATGGAGAAGGCCCTGCACCAGCTATCGCACCAATACGATGGGCAAGTGAATCTCTCCTCTGCTACCAGCGGCCTAGGAGCTCTCACGATCGACGTCGAGTCGCTTCGCGAGATTATTCGATCGGTAGTCCGCGACGAGCTGCCTCAGCTGCAGCAGCCTTCAACCAACTTCATCGCTAGCGTCGTGCGTGACGAAGTCCAACATGAGCTCGGCGCACCACGTTACGAAGCAGCACTTCGGGCCGCTCCATCACTTCAGGCGTTCACAACTTCAAGTGAATCTGACGTTCTAAGATGCACCGTCCCGTCGGCGACGACATCTCCTACCGTGAGCGAATACCAGCGTGCGACTTATGCTGACGCATTCGGACCCCCTATCCTTGCACCAGCGTCTCTACCTACCGTCACCCCGTATACCACGCTTCAGTCAGCGCAGGTGGTTTCTTATTTTGGAGAAGCTCGACCAGCCGCGCGTAAATCGGACACTTGGCGAATGCCCGACCGACGACCGCTCTGTTACCACTGTGGTGAGGCGGGTCATGTACACCGAGAGTGCCAGTACCGCCACCTTGGAGTCCAGGGGTTTCCTGTCAATTCACCCCGACCCGGTTTCGGACAACAGCCACCCGAGATTGAAGATTTTATCGCCCAACAGCGCGTTCCACCGTCATCAAGGCGCCAGTCGCGATCGCCGTCACCACGACCATCCTATTCGGGAGGTGCAAGTCGGATGTCGCAAGGACGATCTCCGAGCCCTCGCCTGGACACTTGACGTCAGCGACCTTTCGAGGCGAGGCTGCTGATACTCGACGTGCTGAAGACCTCCAATCAACGCGACTTCAGACCGACGGAGACTTGACGACGCCGGTGTCTCAGGCTGGAGACTTTTCAATGAACATACCTGCGCTGATCGATGGTCGAAATGTTACTGCCTTAATAGACACTGGCGCTGACTATGCCCGATCTGCGCCGTGCCAGACACTCTGGCTCATTTGCTACTCGAGTGCCCGTGGCGCCCCGAAGACGCCGTTACCAAACATACAACGTCCGAAGACGTGAACCTCCTCGCCGAGACGTGGGAGGCCAAGATCTCCACCCCTACCCTGGACGAACAACGACGTCTTGTCGCCAGAGCCCGGGATGCTATCGCGGCCAGAGGATTCCTGGAATGGGGGACCCTCCCACCTAGAGTGATTCACAGCTCAAACGCTCCGGAACACCGTCTCTAAAATTAAAGTTTATTTCATCATCATCATCACCCCACCTAGTATTCTTCCGTCCTCAACTGCGCTTCTCTTCTCTTGGTATCCATTCTGTAAATGGTCCACCGGTTATCCATCCGACACATTACATGCCCTGCCCAGCTGCATTTTTTCCTCTTAATGTCAACTAGACTATCGACTATCCCTGTTTGCTCTGTGATCCATACCGCTCTCTTCCTGCCTCTTAACGTTAGGCCTAACATTTTTCGTTCCATCGCCCTTTGTGCGATCCTTAACCCTTTAACTGCCACTACTGAGATAACTCGTGAAACCACCCACGCGCACCCCCTGCTACTCCCGAGTATACTCGTGTTGCTTTTTAAACTCACTCCCTGCCACTCCCGTGACAACTCGTGCAAAAAAATTGCGTTCATGTCCCACCATCTATGGAGAGGTCACCTAAACACATAGAACTTGTATGTTAAATTTTAAACAACAGATGGAGTGCACGCGTTTACACGCGCGTCCCTTCATCTTGGCAAAGCGCAGCAGCCATGGCGAGTCAGTGCGCAATGGCCATCCGCGCTTTGACGGACGAATAAATTCAAGAACTGTTGATGAATACCTTTACATGTCCTGTGGAGTATCATGGCGCATTACTAGCATGAAATTTCCACTGAAACAACATGAAAAAATACCTGGCAGCGGGTGAAGAGCTGTCAAAAAAACCCTGACAGTGAAAGGATTAACTTGTTCTCAAGCTTCTTTGTTAACCTCCAAGTTTCTGCCCATATTTTAGAACCGGTAGAATGCAATGATTGTACACTTTTCTTTTCAACGACATTCGTAAACTCCCAGTCACGATTTGTTAATGCCTGCCGTACGCACTCCAACCCGATTCTATCCTTCTGTAAATTTCTTCCTCATGATCAGGGTCCCCTGCGAGTAACTGACCTAGATAAGTGTACTCCTTTAAAGACTTTACAGGCTGACTGGCGATCCTGAATTCTGGTTCCCTTGCCAGGCTATTGAACATTATCTTTGTCTTCTGCATATTAATCTGCAGAAATTGCACTTTCTCGGTTAATGTCCTCAACCATTTGTTGTAATTCGTCCCCACTGTTGCTGGGAAGGACAATGTCTTCTGCAAACCAAAGGTTGCCGAGGTATTCGCCATTAATCCTCACTCCTAAGCCTTCTCGGTCTAAGAGCTTGAATACTTCTAAGCATGCAGTGAAGAGCATTGGAGAGATTGTGTCTCCTTGCCTGACCCCTTTCTTGATAGGTAACTTTCTACTTTTCTTGTGGACAACCAAGGTAGCTGTGGAATCCTTGTAGATATTTGCCAAGATATTCACGTATGCCTCCTGTACTCCTTGATTAGGCAATGCCTCTATGACTCTATGCCTCTGTGAAAGCTGCATATTTGTTTGCGAGCACCAGTCTGAATTGGTCAGCTTTTCCCTTACTACGTCAAGGTTGGCCTGTTTCTTCTAGACTAATTTTATTCTTTCTTCTTCAAATTGAGAGAAATCCTAGACCTCACTAACCTATGGTCACTCCACTTTACCTAACACTTCTACATCCTGCGCTATGCTGGGATTGACAGACAGTATGAAATCTATTTCATTCCTTGTTTCTCCATTAGGGCTTTTCCACGTCCACTTCCAGTTGCTGCGCTTCCTGAAGAAGGTATTCATTATTCGGAGCCTATTCCTCTCCGGGAATTTTACCAACATCTCTCCTCTAGTGTTCCTAGAATCGATGCCGTAGTTGCCAATTGCTTGCTCACCAGCCTGCTTTTCCCCCACTTTTGCATTAAAGTCGCCATGACTACAGTATACTGAGTTTATACCTTTTTCATTGCTAATTCAACACCTTCATAGAACTGTTGTATTTCTTCATCATCGTGACTGGAGGTTGGGGCGTAGGCTTGTACCACCTGCATTCTATACCTCTATTCAGGTTTATGACGACGGCTGCTACCCTTTCATTAATGCTGTAGAATTCGTCAATGTTGCCCACCATATCCTTATGAACTAGAAATCCTACCCCAAATTCTCTCTTACCTGGAAGACCTTTGTAGCAGAGGATGTGGCCGTTAGTCAGCACTGCATAAGCCTCACAACTTCTTGTGACCTCACTAAGGCCAACAATATCGCAGGCAATGCCTGATAATTCCTCAAATAGCCCAGCCCTGCTCAGCTAGCCTCACTAGAGAGGGTTCGCGTGTTGAACGTTGCCAGGTTCAGTTTCCAGTGGCAGCCTGTCCGAACCCAGAGATTCTTAACACCCTCTGCCACGTCGCAGGTCTCCCCGCCGCCTTGGTCAGGTGCTCCGCAGCCGCTAGAGACTGAGGGCCAAGGGTTTATTGCAGAAGTCGTGAGGGAGGTAGTGGCCGAATACTGCACCAGGGAGGCCAATTCTGGTTCTGATGAGGGGGTGACTGTTGAAGCTCAGTGGACCTTCCAAATCTGGTTGCACCTGGACTAGTATAGCCCCACTAGCTCTCGGCAATATATTTGTTTCGCCGGTGTCATGCCATGCCTGAGCTCATCCTCCTACACAAAAGACCACTTTTGCCTGCATGTATCACGCCTCATCATGACTGATCAAACAAATAAAGAGCATAAAAAATTGTGAAAAAACTGTTGGTCTTATAGTTCATTGTGTCATTTGAATGGAAAAGAGAAATTGAAAAATTACTGGTCGCCAACTGGTGTTTAATGTAAACTATGGGGAAATTCATACCGCTGTGGGCGATTATGACTATGTTTCAGCTTTTAATTAAATAGTTGCCATGATAATAAATGCGAAGGTCCACGTGCAGTTTACCGAGTGCCATTTATTATGTTTCAGCTGCCATGCCATGAAAATAAATGCTACTTCACTTGCAGTTACCTAAGGAAACAAGTATGTAAAAATTGTAGTGGTCAAGTATTATCCTTACCATAATATGCCTTGCTGTTAGAGGTGTCGCCGGGTTGTGCGTAGGCAGCGCTGAAGAAGCTTCACCCTTGAGCGTGCTGGTAAGCCTTGGACTAGGAGACTGGAGAAAATACATCATGTGCAATAATGAGGGAATGTTTACTGCAACGTAGCTTGAAACTGCTGACCGTGCAAACAAAATACCTGATGCACAGTTGAAGCTAAAACCCAGGACTAATAGCGAGACCATTGGCTTGATTTAAACTTTAAGCACAATAATGACCAGCAAGCAGGACATTTTAGGGAGATCTGCGGCTCTGGCTATGTACTGTATTTTTTTTTATTTACTGTCCCAAAAAACGATGTTGATTAAGCTTACCAGCACAGTTCGCATGTTTTAAACTTTATTACTGTAGCAAATGTTGGAGCATAGCAAGGGTGTTATTAACGCTTGTAATGAGAGGACATGGCTGAAGTATAATTCAGACAAGGAGTGTGTTTTCCTTGTGCCAAAATTACTGGGAAAAAAAGTAGTTTGTCATCTTTCCTACTGTGTTGCTGCACATTGTTTTCTTTTCCTTATCTTGTACTTAACCTAGATTGACTAAAATGAGGTTATGATGTAGAATATATGGCTTTCATTCACTGGGACTTGTTTTTGAAGGTGTTTACAATGAGACAACATGCGTTGGTACATAAATTCATACTAAAATGCGCTGCCTGCACTAAATTTGAGTTACCATTCATAATGTTTCTGACGTCAGGGCTTGAATGTGCTCAAGCTACCGATGTTACTTTCAGAGCTTGTCATTAGTTCAAAAGTTTGTTTCCAGCTGCTTGCGTGTTGTTGCAGTGCTTTTACTCAAAGTTCGATACTCGCTTCGACACAGGTGTACGTGTGACAAGTGCGTGGAAAGCACTATTCCAGAAGAAAATGTGTGCTGCCGCGAGGTGCCGGAAGTTCTAGCCAAAGGCAACGACTGCATCAGGTGGTACGCACACAGCAGGTCACCTGGCTACCTATACTCACAGCACCTCTGGTAATGGCAAACCTGTCTATGCATTTACTCGCATGACGTTTCCAGGTGCTCAATCACTTGTCATGTTTCATCATGAAAGATGCTACCTATCTCTTGCTGTTATAATGACCATATACCTAGGAACAAATTGAGGTTATCTGAATGAATCTTTTTGTGTGCAGCTGAGCACTTTTGAAAGCTTTGACCCGTTTGAATGGCTAGCGGCAAAGCAGCAGTTCACAGCAATTGCGCTGTGGTGTGATTTCGTGAAAAGAGTTTAGTCTTGCTGGTAATGGCTGTATTGTATGCTGCAGCAACCTTACTCAGCATGCTGGTCACGCATTAGAGAGTTTTAGAATAGGGCCCCAAAGAAATAGCAACGACGCCACTACGCATGCTCGAGACACAAACTGCGTTTGGGTTTTGCGTCGGGCACGCTATTTCACTGATTTAGCAGGAGCCCCAAAAGCTTTCTGTCAACAAACATGGCGGCACTCATCGAAGCGATGGCTCTAATCGAGCACCAAACTGGGCTCTATTCGTGGTAACGCGTGAAGTTCGTAAGCTAGGAGAAGTGACAGCGGTTATCGCTTTCTCTCAACTAACATGTGTAATGAACATTGATTCATTAGACACTGCTGATCCCGAATTCTATTGTCGATTTCATGGCTCGTAGGCCAAACGTGGATTAGCTTGGCTGGTGAAGGCACGTAAAGTTGGTTACTCAAAATTAAGCGCAACAAATCGCTTGTTGCTAATATAATAACCTCTCATTTGTAATGCAACACAAAAACACGAAAGTCAAAATTAGTCCTCTTATCATAAAATGGTATACTTAATTTTCATATTTATAATAGTTCTTCCCTGACACCGTAGTGTTGCTGCAAGTGCAAGATACTATTCGCAAACCCAAAGCCCTATTCTGAAGCTCTTCACTCCTGCATTCCCCAACACTAACACTCGAAAAGCTTTTGTGGGGCCCAAACTTTAGGAGCACCCTATTCTAAAACTCTCTATTTCCATGGTTAGCTAAGCCATTACTTCCGCCGTGGGTCAACGATGTGTTTCTTTTTAGAGAAATTCTTTGAACTGCGTAATGTAGAGCAACGCAACTTTCACATATTGACAAACAGCGCACATCTTCATTTCCCAACTATAGTTCCTCCTTTTAATAAGTAGTAGCTTAACTGCCCTTTATCAGCAAGCAGGCACTAGGTGATATATGCATACTACACCCGTCTACAGAGACGCGCGCCTCTGATTTTCATCAAGCGGGCACTTTTAAAAGTATGCTCGTGTTGTATCAACAGACGACAACCCTCTCCAGCAAGGGTGGACAATGTTCGCAGCTGTGATTTCTCCTTTCTTTGGATGCCAGGCTCTACTTCTGTGGCGACAGCTGCAGAAAATGCAGACTTATATGCAATGTTGAGCAGACTTATGGCAATGTTGTCATAGTTCGGGAGAATGCAGTCCACATAAGTGCCAGGTGTGACCCATACACAAGCGTACTGAAGCCTAGATACAGACCAGAGCTTGTGTTAATAGCCACATCACTTTCTTCACTACTTATGCGCTGTTTCGATCTTTTTATTTTTTTATTCTACCCTTGCCGCATTATTATATCTGTACCTTAATAATTTGCACACGTTTGATGCAGACTGCTCAAAACCTTTGATTTTCAACTTACCACCAATGCTTGTTTGTCAGGATAGTCATCGGTCATGTACCGCTTCGGCTGTTGGGTGCTCAGCTGCAGGCTCTCCTTGTGCGAGAAAGCTCCACACCTCTCGACCACATCAGCGAGGAGCTGCTGGGCATAACCTGAAAAAAATATAGCGTCATGTAGTGTTGTGCAATTCCAGTGTGCTGAATAATTGTTAGCTTGCTTTTTGCCTGACAATAAGCTTAATTGTAGCGTGGTAACATACTGGATAACTTGGCAGCAAAACCGTCAGTATATAATACTGTACAATCTATGGCATGTGATGCTTTGAAACAAAAGAAAATGATTATGAATAAATCAGCAGGCACTGTTACAGAACGTGTCTGCTTCTGTTTTGTTTTTTTTACTATTCTGTACCCCAAAATGTGAAATCAGAGCTGTGATACAGATGGCTACGTACGAAATGTGAGCCCTGTCTTGACTTGACAAGCGGGGAAGTGTCCCTTCCTGGATTTGCTCATCCTGCACTTCCAGAGTTCGTTCCCCGTTTGGTCATAAGCTTGCTTTCTTCAAGAAATCTCATTAAAGTGCATAACAGCCAGTCTTGCCCTGCAATGCAGGCTAGAAGGTCAGCAAATGCTTTGCGCAAGGTTTCTAATGAAATCACACCTTGCTTTCATCCCGCATGGTGAAAATGCAGTTGACTTTGGGGCAAAGCGGATGAGCAAGCTGTTGAATGCCTCTAGTGAGAATCTCTGGACATCTGAGGACAGCTGGCGCAGTTCATTGAGCAGGCGGGGACACTCCACGATAGCCCGAATGTTGCAGAATGCCAGTGAGCCTGCCATAAAAGAAAAGCAGTTAGATTTCCGAAACTGACACGTTCGAGTGCCAGTGGACCACCTTATCAAAATATTGTCGTAAAACTGAATTCAATGAAGTCACAGGCTCAATGCTGTTTCGCCTCAATTCGTCTCACTTTTACCAGAGCCCGTTAGGTTATGGATAAGAAACTTTCATTTTTGAAGGAATTGCGTTCCTTCGTGCCCAGAACTGAGCGCTTCTCTTGTTGCGAGATCATGCAAGCGTCCTCCTTTAGTGCGCACATTGCAGTGTTCACAAACGAAGGTTTTAGCTTTCATCCATCCCTTCCGCGAAAATATTTGTCAATCTTTTAGTGCAATGTATACAAAAATTCCCAAGAACTCCCCCACTTATGAACTTGAAAGGTACATTTTAAACAAATTGCTTGGGAGCATTGCTCAGAGTGTGACAGTAGTCAGAAAGAGGCAAATGCTTGGACAAAACTATGTGAAGAGGAGGCCTTAGTTGTAATGCACGCTTTTCTTGCACCAAATGATGACAATCTGGTAATGAAAATGGTGCATGCCTTAGTGCTGGGCCACTTAAAAGTAAGCATTCAGATGTATCATCTTTATAAAAGCAACAACTCAGTAAATCTACACTTATAAATTTACCTTAATTGTTCTATCCACTCCCTATCTTCAATGGGCCCGTACAAACAAGCAGTGAAAGGTCCCTTGTGGCCCACATGCGGATAGCAGATTTTTATTTATTTACATATACTGCCATCTTCTATCGCAAGGTATTGCAGGAGTGAGTACATACATATTTCAATCAATTCAAGAATACGTTTTAGTTCCAAAAAGAAAAACAAAATATACAAAAGGCAATATCACAAAGAGCTAGTTGATTATTGAACATAATTAGGCAACTGGTTAGCACATTCATGACTCGATAACTCGTGCAAGGGCCCCTCCAAGGCCATTCCGAATCGCAATTACAATCAATCGATGAATTCAGAGGAACAATATTAAGGCGATGACTTCTTTTGGTGGGCCGAGAAGAAGGGTTAGTGAAAACAATATGTGCATTGACACAAGTTTTCCCATGAGCAATTTTATGTAGCAGAACAACACGGTTACAAGTGCGTCTATGTGCCAGAGGTTTTAGTAGCAGCTTACTAGCATGTGATGTCGTTGAGAAATGGCGGTCATTATGATTATACATGAACCTGAATTCCTTTTTCGCAACAGATTCAAGCATGTCTATATCTTTGGAATGATGTGGTGACCACACCACCCACGCATACTCAAGTAGAGGCTTGTTAGTGATCTGCATGCCATTATTTACATTATTTAGTTGCATCTCGTCAGTTTAAAAAAAACAATTTTCTCAGTGCCTTGTTGGTTATACATTGAATGTGAGCATGTCATTTCAGATCTGGGGAGAAAGTAACACCAAGGTATTTGAACGTGTGGACACTTGCAAGCTTGTGCGCTTCATGAAAATGTGCAATTTGTAGTGGTTGTTTTTTATTTGAAAAAGTAATTGAAACTTTTTTCTTAAAATTAAGTGACATTTGCCATGTTCTGCTTCATTTGCAAAAACGGATCAAGACTTCATTCAACTCTAAGTGATCCTAAATACTGGTTATAGTAGAATAAAGGAAGCAGTCATCAGCATATAGTCTTATTTTAACAGAAGTGCTTGCAGTTACTTCAACGACATCAATTACATACCGTAAAATTCCGAGAAATCACCCCCCCCCCCCTCAAGCAAGTCGAAATTACCGGCAAAGTTAGGGGCGGCGCTATCCCGGAACGGCACCAAAATTCAAGATGGCAACGACAAAATTTTCCCGCCAAAAAAAGATGCGCAGTGGGAATGGCATTAAAATTTTATTGAACATGAACTTTATTAAGCCAAAGATTTGTTAGTGGTGTTTATCACTCTTAAAACCACTGAAAGAACTACAGAAAGAGCGCATTGACGCGGCACCGACGCATCGCCGCGACCGGCGAAACGAACATTGGTTATGCAGCTTCTATTCCAGGCAAAATTATGTCCGCTAGAGTAAAGTGACGCGTAATGTTCACTTTATAATAACCATGTCCACGGTGAAACGTTTAGCACTAATGAGAGTTCCGATACAAGTCAAGCTCAGCTGCAGCGCATGGCTACCGACGGCGGACAGCGACCCGCGGCTCGGCCATGTTCGCATCGCAGCTGGTGGCACCGCAAATATCAGCATGTTTTCTTCATCGTGTGAAATTATTGCGAGGAGAGGGTAAAGCGCAAACGACGGTAACAAAACATTGCTGCTTGGGAGCGTCGGCGGTTCGTTCTGAAGCGCCGTCTGCTACAGATTCGAAATGAACTGGAAAAGGTCTAGCGACAATATCGGTGGCGAGTGATTAGCAGCGGCGACGCCAAAGCGTAGCCGCTACCACTCCTCTGTCACCGAGTGGTCACGTCGCTGTGCTGCAGGGAAATCCTCTGTGCCGTGTGAGAGGCAGATCTCACCATCGACCGGCGGTCCGTGAACTACAGACTGCCAGCCGCAGTTCGCCCCGACGCGCACGTGTGCCCACTGGGGCGCCTAAAGTCTCTAGAAGAAAATTATCTAGGGACTTTAGGGGCGCCGGGTGCGACCATGATTCGATGAAATGGTCATCGGGGCACCGCGATGCGCACCGGTGCGATTCGCCGAATTTGCCATTATTTTCGTGGACTGGATGTGGCAGGCCAGTGTTGGTGCGGAGCGGGGGGGGGGGGGGGGGGGGAGCGCTTTCCCGGAACGGCGCGAAATTTTCAAGTTGGCAGTGAAGTTATGGGGGGGCGCTTGCTCGGAATTTTACGGTAGACAACAAACAGCTATGGACCCAAGACAGACCCCTGTGGTACACCGGCTCTAACATTGACACAAGATGAGTGAACATGGTTAAGTGCAATTGGGTTCTTGTACCCTATAGGTAGTCCTGTATCCAACCTAGTAGTTTAGAATCATCAATGATTGCCCTGAGTTAAATGAGAACTTTGCTATGACACACTGTATAAAAAGCATTACTGTAATCAATGAAAATGGCATAAAGCTGTCCTCTAAGGTTAAGCGTGGATGCAATATTATGGGAGAATTCTAGAAGTTGTGTTACCGTCGAGAATTCAGAACGGAAATCAGATTGAGCACATGAGAATATTATGTTCAGATAAGTACTCAATGATATATTTATGAATAATTCGTTCCAATTGTTTGCAAGATGTTGATATCAAATAAATAGGTCTGTAGTTAGATATTACCTGCTTACTGTCATCTTTGTCAATGGGACCAACCTTAGCACGTACATTTCCAGAGAATAGGAACAGTCGATGATTCAACGGACATCGTTGGCGTTCCGTAATTTTCACACGGACACGGTAGTGCTGAGTTACAGGTTGGTGCCTAGGCGTGATTATACTTCTTTAATAGCTTTTATTTACAGGTTGTAATAACATTTCTTCATTTCGTATTATTGGCGGCGCCTCCAGTACACCAAAGCTAAAACCCGGGCTGGCCCTTATGTTGGGGATCGCCGAAGCCTGCGCGTGCTACGTGAGAGTTAGACATTACCTGCCTCCTGCCATCTTTGTGAACGGGAACAACCTTAGCACATTTCCAGAGTATTGGAACAGTCGATGATTCAACGGACATTGAAAAAATTAGGGATAAATACCGAGAGCTCAATTCAGAATATCGCCGCAAAAACATATCTGGTATATTATCTGGCCCAGTACTTTTCATAGTATCGATCTTGAGTATAAGGTTATGTACACCAGCTGAAGTAATTACCACACTAGGAAAAGGTGACGACAAAGAACCTGTGTAAAACGTGGGGTTGCGTCCATCGTCACAGGTGAACACTGATTTAAAGTAGTTAAAAAGGCTTCAGTGATGCTAATATTATCTGAGGATGATTGATTTGCAATAATGAATGACGAAGAGTTCCGACTAGGTGGACTGATGGTTCGCCAGAACTTTGATGCTTTGTTTTTAATGAAGGATGACAAAGTGCTATTAAAATAGAAGTTTTTGCATTTTACATAGCAGATTTCAAGCGATTTAAGGGATCCTAAGTGTTTATATGATTCAGCACGCTGTGCCACATACTTATGATGAGGTACCCATCCACATTTCTTGCCGCAGCCACATAATATACTTTACTGATGATGATCTGTGTCCCTTTTCCTATAGATGCACAGTTCCAGGATATACTTGCCGCTTTCAGCTTCTTCGTAATACCGGAGTAAAACCAATTTTGCCAAGACTTACGCTATCTCACAGTGATTGCATGTAAATGTTTCTACATACTTTTAGCAATATGCCAAGCGTCGAAGAAATGCCATAGCTTCTTTTTCCGGAGAAATGCCCCGACTCCTGGGTGCAGTTAAAAGAATTTACTCCCTGTATACCCTGTTCCTTTAGCGACTGATCTTGGTTGCTTGATGTCTGCACCTGCTAACCACAGCTTATACTAATCATGTAGCTGATCGAACGTAAGAAAAAATTTCATGGCATAGCAAGCCGTGTCACCAGACCGTGTCACATTTCTGGTTTTTAAGAAAAAGTGACCCCATTTGAATTACACCTTCAACCATGCTCCCATTACTTCCATTCGCTCGTGTAGACGTCCAGTGACGTGTGCGTTATTTTTTTTTTTCAAGTTTTGCTAGCCAATACCTTAGTATGTGAATCTATGAAACGCCACGCTTACATATGCACACAACAGCAGCGTCACTTCCACTATGAGTGTTTAACATTACCTGAGGTAAAGGATCAGACTTTTCTCCACATTCTTCTAGCATCCTCAGGCTTTTTTCTAGGCCTTCCTTCTCCATGGCATTGCTGTTAGGCACAGTATCCGACGGCATAAACATACAATGTTTTAAGTTCGTCATACTGATTTACTTCTATCATGCCATTGTTTTTTGCTTACCTCTAGGACTTGGACCTGTTGACAACGCAGGATGCGCTTGGTCTTGTTGTCAGCCACTGAATATGTCAAGTAGTTCGCACTGTGTCCGGAAGAATCGCAGCGGCCATCCCCTTCCAAGACCAGTTCATCGGCAGCTGCTTCTGTCACCAGCTCGGCCTGCTGCTCGTCAGGAAGCAATGTACAAGAATTTCCATGCTGTTACACGAATAGCCTGAATTGCAGAGTTCCACAAGCATCGCCAGATGTTCCAGTGCACAGCCACTTGGAAAAATGTAAAGGCTTGTCGGCTGTTTGCAATAGCTGGCTGGCCTTTGCATTTTTGCGATGCACTGTACGATACACTGACACAACCACAAATGCTGCATAATGACTTAACATTGCAGAGCTTTGGCAAAAAATTAGCAAGTGATAATTTTGTCACTGCAAGGTTTTTATTTTATTTTAGAAGTTTGAAACATGTTCGTCTTCTTTGTGTTTCGTCTTAATCTCTTCTAATAACACTATTGGCTAGTCCAATTTGCTCTCTAATTCACACCGCTCTCTCCCTGTCTCAGAATGTGCTATGTATTCTGGATACCTCTTCGGTACACGTTATGGCATCTCATCGCAAGGTACGAACCATTGCTGAAGAAGCGGTATGTACAGCTACGTGCGCGGCTACAACCAAGCATCATCGGGCTCAGCAGATTGCTTTGCAGAAAGCATTACAAGCCGCAGCTTGCCGTCGACGCCGAGCAGACAGTTCAGATCATTCTTATCAAAATGAGGAGAAGAGACTTTGCCACGAAGACCCTGTTGTGCGTGGTGCCGAAATTGGAGCTACTCTTGAGTCGCTCCACCAGCTTACGCTGTGACTGTGCTGTGTGTGCCGCGCAGGTCTGTAACTTTTTTCTTTCATCACTCATTGCAATGTCTCTAAATTCTAAAGCTTCTTCGTAATCATATAATTTCCTGCCCAATTTGCTAGTATCTGTACAACGCAACGATCGCTCACTCTACAAGGATAGCACTTAGCTGGCGGTCAGGTATGTTCAGAAAGAAAAGGTTCTTTCTTTTTTTCTTTGCTTTTACTATTTGCATACCCTCACTGGTAGAGTGGAATATAAACTTGGCTTCATTTATAGCTGGCAGCAGGTGTAGCTTCTGATAGAGCAAGAAGCGCTGGTGACTGATGGCCTGCACATTATTGGACTGCAGCCATCGCAGCGCTGTGGCCACTGGACATCCACAGAATAGCAGGCCTGCTGCCATTAGGACATTGCCTGCTAGTTTGACAGTGATGAGAGGCTGGCTCCTCCACATTGCTGTGTTCTTGAGGTTACTGCAGCAGCTCCTACTTGAAACCATTCAGTCAACTACAAAGAGCTGCTTACACCAAGGCATGTGGCACACAGTGCAGGAGGGGGATAAAAGCTGCTGTAAGCCGCTTTCAAAAACAATTAACTTGCGTTCACTGTGAGACTCTGTAGCAGGCTCTGCATGGCTGTTGCTTGTGGGAGGCAGCAACCTGTCGACCACATCGGGGCAGTTGCTGCATACTGAAAGTACTATCCCACTTGGCATATAAAAATGCATGATGTTTTGAAACAGGTCATTAACATATGTGCTTTGCGTTTTTAGTAAGGGCTGTGTAATACATGCCCTGTCATGTCGCAGGCCTAGCCTTGTGACAAGCAACCTAGTAGCAACACATGGTGAATATTGAATATGATGCAAACATGTTTGTGATACCACTGACTGCAGTAGTGCATACCATGTGCATTATGGCCTAGTACTGTGATTTTCAGAAATGTACTTGCTGTGAGTATGTATTATTTCATTCTAGTATTTCATTCCTGTGTTTTTTTTTCTGGTTCCATTCTCTAGTTGCTTCATTTTATTGTGCTAGGACATCTGCTTGTCATCTTCAGAATTAGTCCCACATCTGTGTTTTCTCCAAATGTTATTGCTGCCACCTTGGCTTAGTGTTTCTTGAGCTTGACTGTGCTACTGTTCATTCATCAGGATATTTTTTCCATTAGCCATTACAATTTCCAGCCTGCTGCTTGAAGTTTCGCAAGTGCTTTCTGCATCTCATATGTAAAGCATTCGACACCTTTATGCGCCTTTAGGGTGTATTTCAAGGCAACATTTCAAGTGTTATTGCGTGGTAGTGTTGCATAAACATATAAATGCTGCCTAAGCTATCAGTAGTGTTATGTTTCTTTTTTTTTCTTGGATTGCTGGGGCTGCAGTGTACACAGACATAGGATGGAGATGTAAATGTTTGGTACAAAGTTCCAACACTTTTGGAACTGTTTACCTCCTGCTGTTTCGCATGACATGCCCTACACTACTATAAGCAAAACCACACGGTCGAGCTAAAATAGTGCCAGTAGATCACACTTTCCTGAAAGCATATCATGCCTCCGAAACACAAATAAAGAAATCAGAAAACAGGCTCATTAAATCACTTATTTTAGCTTAAGTTTAGGAGAAAATTTGTATGCTTCTTTTTTCTTGTTTTCCGTGTTGTCATGCAGTTTCCTATATATTCTGGTGCTCTGAATATGTAACAAATACATTAGATGTGTTATTTATGTGCAAGATTGGAGCACAAAGCTCCACTGAAGCAATAACTGTGAACAAAACTGATTCAGTATAATATACCTTGTGCTAGTGGTGTCGAGTGATGCTGCTGAAGGCCTGTAGCTGCAGTCAAGCGCCATTACTTCTGCCTCATCAGCATACACAAATAAAGCCCTCTGCACTGGTGTTGAAGCTTGAGCCCGAAGTCCCCACAGCCAAGCACAAACATCAGTGGATCGTTCGGGTGTTGCTGCTGGCAAGGATACCTTGCAGCTGTCAGTCTGCACACCTGCTGAGGTCTGGACTCGAACAACAAGTATTGCGTTATCACAAAGAAAGCACCTATTCTATGTCGGAACTGGGGAGCTGTTTTCAAAAAAACTATTTACTTTCATAATGTATGAGCAGCTCTTGCTTAATTTCACCTTGTGTCCTCCTATTATGTTCCATTCATTTTACCCTAGCACAGGCGAACTTGTCTGTCTAGAAGTGGGTAACCGCTCTGTCTCCTCCTTTTCCTTATCGCCTAAATAGTAATTCGCATGACACATGTCGTGCCCCTACTTCATTTTTAAAGCAATAGATTTCTTTGGCTCTTCCTACCACTCTGCGGTTTCTCAGTTTCTGGACATCTGTTTAGAAAAATTTTATTCCAAGAATAGACGACACTGACATTGCCAATCACAATGCCAGCACAATATCACCACGGCGAGAACATTTACAAAGAAATGAGCACTGTTTACATGATGTACGAGTCCACACATCTTGCAAACATATAGCTACTTAAACAAATAGAAACACACAGTTACACATAATGAATTGTCACATTGTATACATTATGTTGTATTGACGCAAAACCATTTGTGAAAGTATCAGCGAAATGGCTTATATATAACCCTTGTATCCTGACCAAGAATGCCCACCATTGTTCTGTGTAACAAAAAAATTACTTGGTACATATGATTTGAGCATATGTCAGCTCCAAGGTATCTCTAAAACACAGATCTGTTAATGGGATGGTTAAATATATTTATGGGTTCTTTGATTTGCTTTATTTTCTTTAATTTAGCCACTCGGCATGAGCCAGTACATGTGTGCCCATTATTGGTCAATCTTCTAGAATGGGCATGTCTCACTATGATTACTACATAAAACTCTTCAGACCAAATAAAGCCAAGCCATCTTTGCATAGCATCAAATAGGCATTAGCAATAAACAAACCTTAGCTTGATATTGATTAGAACATGTGCATCGGATCTGCATGCAATATTAACAAATCTGGATAACGAGCAGAAAATCTGACTGAAGAAGAAAGCATGGAGATTTAATGCAAACTATTGTGAGTACGAGTCATGTTTTGAGGCAACAACTATTGTTAAAAACAAACATGCACAGATGTAATGTATGTAATGCGTGCATATGATGGGTGTGGTACTACAAAACATTGTATGCAGAAGGACGCTTACAAAGATAATGCTAGTTCTACCGGAATTTTTCTGCCTGCACATCCGTGCTAACAAGTCTATGTATAAATATATTTATCTGAACATGAAAGTCCACCCATTGCAGCAGTGTGACAGCCCATGCTCACCAGCATTTCTTCCAGAACTATGCTGCTGTGGTGTCCGGGTACGAGCTGTGCGCAGGACTGTAAGGGTTTGCGTGCCAGCCTCGGATGTCGTAGGAAGGCTGCACGCATCCTGAGTCGTCTGGGTGCTGGCTGTACCCCACAGTGGTGCTCGGCGGCATCTGCATGTCTAGCACTGCAAAGATGTCGACATTGCTACAATCGGTCATTGCATTAGGATATGATACGGCGCTTACTGTTTGTGATTCTTCAGGAGCACTGCTGCATGGTGCTGGCACAGGCTGC
Organism: Dermacentor silvarum; assembly: GCF_013339745.2. Classification (NCBI taxonomy): domain Eukaryota; kingdom Metazoa; phylum Arthropoda; class Arachnida; order Ixodida; family Ixodidae; genus Dermacentor; species Dermacentor silvarum. The sequence goes on from NC_051154.1 coordinate 296,454,268, forward strand.
AAAGGCTGGAAGCAAAAAATATTGCTGCATGAAGTGCACTGTACTTCCACTCATTACTGTATTATAGAGATATTGCTGCAGTTCCTGCACAATGCGCCGAGACACAAGTGTTTCTTTTTACATCTTTTTTTATTCCTTGTGTGACTTGCGGCGAACACTCACAGAAAAGTTTACTTCTCTAATCAGTATTTTCGGCGTATGAGTTTGCCTTTGGTAGTTAGTATTCGATGCGGTCAAGAAATTATGGTACTTTATATGCTGTGCACGGCGATACAGTTGAATTTTTGTTCAATGAACATTCATTTCCTGCAGCCCAATTCAATACATGAAACTTGAAAAAAAAAGTTCTCCCGGCTGCCGGGAGTTTAGCCACTGCCAAAAAAATGCATGCACGACACGGCCGATTAGGCAGCAGTAAAAGTAACTGCGTCGTTAGCTCATTTATTAAACAAAATACATAGGTGGTATTTGAAGTACGGTACACGGCAGTGTACCGTACTCAGCATCTCAGCAACCTTCGGTTTGCAGATGACATTGTCCTATTGAGCAACAATGGAGAGGAATTACAACAAATGATTGAGGACCTTCATCGAAAAGTGCAAGAATTGGGTTGAAGATGAATATGCAGAAGACAAAGATAATGTTCAATAGCCTGGCAAGGGAACGAGAATTCAGGATCGCCAGTCAGCCTCTAGAGTCTGTAAAGGAATATGTTTATCTAGGTCAATTACTCACAGGGGACCCTGATCACGAAAAAGAAATTTACAGAAGAATAAAATTGGGTTGGAGTGCATACGGCAGGCATTGCCAAATCCTGACTGGGAGCTTACCACTGTCGTTGAAAAGAAAAGTGTACAATCATTGCATTCTACCGGTGCTAACATATGGGGCAGAAACTTGGAGGTTAACAAAGAAGCTCGAGAACAAGTTAAGGACCGCACAAAGAGCGATGGAACGAAAAATCTTAGGAGTAACGTTAAGAGACAGGAAGAGAGCGGTGTGGATCAGAGAACAAACGGGGGTAGACGATATTCTAGTAGACATTAAGCGGAAGAAATGGAGCTGGGCAGGCCATGTAATGCGTAGGATGGATAACCGGTGGACCATTAGGGTTACAGGATGGATACCAAGAGAAGGGAAGCGCAGTCGAGGACGGCAGAAAGTCAGGTGGGATGATGAGGTTAGGAAATTCGCAGGCGCAAGTTGGAATACGCTAGCGCAAGACAGGGGTGATTGGAGATCGCAGGGAGAGGCCTTCGTCCTGCAGTGGACATAAATATAGGCTGATGATGATGATGATGATGATGATGATGATGATGATGATGATGATGATGATGATGACACGGCAGTGGAGCTATTGACCCTTTTCGCGGGCCAGTTTGTTCTAGAGAAACGAGATGGCGCTTGCGGCGGCACGCCATACGTCTCGTCAGCGACCGCGCACGAATACGAAACCATTACCGCTTCTACGTTGCTGATCAGCTGTCGGAAATACAACTGAGTTTTCGCTAACGTACTGTGCTCCAATCATGCTGGATTGAATCGTGTGGATTGAAGACGTGTGCAGTAGTTGGCTGCAAAAACAGTGACTGGCATGTTAAGGAATGTAATGAATATGTGGGGCCAAGTTCGCGGACCACTGCTGCAACTGTCCGTACATGTTTCCGGCACTTCGAGATGTACGGCTTTCCTCGAGGATACAGAAATTCGATCATCCGCCAGTGTTGTATTGCTAACCTTCAGAGAAAAGGCTTCAGCCCCGGTACTTCGGCAAGAGTGAGTACCGCTCGTTAAACAATGATAACCGGAGTAGCGCCACTTCCTGTCATAGTAGGTTTCGCGCACAGCATCTACACACATCTACCCCAACCGGCACGGAAACTTATGCCCACTCTTTAGCCAACGTGTGAAGAATGAGTGAATGGGCGCACACTTGAATATATGTGCACCATATACGCACAATAAGTGACGGTACTGCACCGATAACGCACGAATGGTCGAAGCTGAATATTTCGTGACGGTCCACAAGAGCAAACGAGTTACTAGCGATAATACGCATTTGCTACAAGCTATTACAATGCGCAGAACAGCTACGTTTCAAGCCTTGTGCACAGCAAGGATAAATCTGACGGAATTGAGCACACCCACGAGTGATTAGGCAGAAAATGATCAGATAGTGACCGCACCGAGGAACCTTACTGAGTCAGAAACGCGACAAGCCGCTGCTTCAAAAACTTTGCCAAATAAACAACGAAGACCAAAACACCATAATCCTTATTCAATTCATGAGTGGAAAGTTTGGATAGCTTCGAATACATATTTAGCCCCGCTTTTAGAGCAAGCACCATATACGCTGCTCGCGCAACTTGGACATAGCTTATTCAGCTCCGAAAGTGATTTCGCATGTTCTCTGAAACTGCGGCCAAAGCTTCGTGTCGCCCACCCAATCACCGTCTACGATATCTCCCGAAACAGAGGTTTACTAAGCCGCACCGGCGTCATACACATCCATTGTAAACACGGAGGTAGCGGAGGCAGTTGAGGCAAGCAATGGACGCGTCACCCCGTGATCAAACATGGCAGCGCCCACGGGATCGCCGCGAAAAGGGTCAATAAGTTTGTTTGAATCCCTTGCCTGTGCTTCTGCCTGATTCAACAAATGAGACATCAAAAACACAGTGCACGTACGAGGCAACCGATACTGCAAAATAAACGGTATGCGGTTAACACACAAGTACTACATATATTCACTACTAAAGCGGGCATATATCGCCAATTCAGCACGAAAATGCGTCACTTACCGCCGTGTTCGGAACGAAGAGCGTTGTTAGGGAGCCCGGGTGCAGCACAGGTTTAAACGCAATTACCTTTTTTGTTGCATCCGCGGGTCATGGATATAATCCTCCGGCGCGAAGTGCCGACCACAAACGAGCGCCAACTTCTTGGTGGCCGGAAGGTCAATGCATTGCAGCCAGTCAAGGCGGACCGCACTTCCATCTCCAGGCAGCCTATGCCGAATGCGCACTGGCCGATCACTGGGCTTACAACCGATAACAGAGCATGGAGCATGTTGCGACATTAATACGGGCACGAGACTAGCGGTATGATAAGTCACTGCCACATAAACACTAAGGTAGACGCGAGAGGACAAAAGAGCATTATCGCGCGCTGACACCTAGATAGACAGTTTTAGTTTAGCGTTAGTGTAATAGGCACCGGGCGGCCGTTGTAAGGCGCCAGCGGCGCGCCGGCGATATGCTGGAGAACAGCGCCGCGAACGGCAGCTGTCGGAGCACTGGCATGTGAAGCAGACGACGGGACGAAGGCGCTCGGTGCTTCCTGTGATTTCGCACTGCCGGTTTTAAGGGCTGACGCACCGGAAAACGCATTTTCGTGTGTCTGCTTTTGAGAAAGGTCGTCACCTGCACGAGGCAGATCACATTCGTGGCATCAAGTAGTATATAAAGCAGAAAACGAGCGCAAATTGCGATGCAAATGCACCACGCGAACGGAGCTCCGCGGCAAGCTAAGACATGGAACTGCAGCAGTTATATTCCAGCTGTTATTTTGCTGTGCACATTAACATTCTCGCGTATTTAATCATGTAAATAGGCGAAGAACACAAAAATTATGGACAGAAAAAAAATAGGAGACATAGGTCTTCCTTATTCTGTTTCTTGACCTGCTTCGCCGATCCCACATGTGTCAGTAAGTTCCCGTTCTCAGTCCGTTGTACTTCTTTTATCTTTGTAATGCTTCCCCATTCTTAATTGCTTATAAACTAGCCCAATCTTCAGTCACGGTTCATTTTATATAGCTTAGCGCGACGGGAGACGTCGATAGCGGCGAGTGTGAACACACCACTGCGTGGCCGTTCCTCGTCGATGCACAGCACAGTCATGTGCCGGACGCAACCAGAGTTGGGAATTACTAGGAAGGCAAATGTACATTAAAAGGAACACTGATACACTGATAAGACGGCAAAATGACTACAAATCTGAGCGTTCGCCTTCGGTGTCCAAGCTCCGGAGCCGTTAAACTGCGGAGGCGAAGACAGGCAAATGGGACACGAAGCTCTTGCGTATGAGCGAAGCTCTTGCGTATGAACGGCTCTTTTATTAACGTTAGCACAACTAGACTATACCAAATCAGCGTTGGAAATGTACAGTGCCCAGCGATTGAAGCGCTGGCAGCGCGCGGCTGCCGCCGTTTTTTTTTTCTTCTTTTCGAGCCACAGGTGTGCACCGTGGGACCAAATGCAGTCATAATGCGTTACGAAGGTTCTCGCTTTCACTCTATACCACAATGCATCAGTTTGGTGTCCCCAGCGCTTACAGTCAGTGCAAAAAGCGCTGGCGACCATGCGATTCGAGTATCGCGTTTCAATTGTGAGCACCGAACGCGCTAATGCCTATGTAAAGACCGCACATATACAGACTTTCCGCCTGAAAACGCGATGCCGCGATGAACAACGATTGAATTGAATGGCCTAACCAGCTTCAGTCATGTTTCAGTAACTGTTGGTGCACCCAAAAACGCTACATGTTTGATCAGACGTGGTTTCACGGCAGCGCGGTTACGGGAAATAGCGTTACCGTTCCTCAAACGAACTTTGCAGAAAGAGAGTTTTAGCGTGATAGCGTAGTTTACGTGCGGGACGCTATTCCAAGACGCTTTGAATTTCGCATACATAGGGGACCTAAGTGATTCTGCGTGCGTCCGGAAAGTGCGGGAGGCAGCGCATTGGAAGCCAGCAGCGCGTTGTATTTTTACTTCCCATGTCCGCCGATCTGCAGGGAAACAGACAAGCAGTACAAGCTGTCTACCATAGCCTCCGCAATCTTCCCATCTCAGAGGCCATATGCCGTCGGCGCGCATATCTCCCGACTTTACCGACAGATGGCGCTGCCATCTCGGAGAAAATAAAGTCCCTATATTTATAAAAGTAGCGCCATCCACTTCCCTCCTCCTCCATTCCACTATCGCGCTCGGCGCGACCAGCGCGATCGAGGCGCGATATCGACAGTGGCGCCGCCTGCGTCGGGCCTGCCGTGGCAGACGACAGCTAACGCGCTACCAGAGGAAATCCGAGGAAAACTTCGATCGCGCCCTGCGGAGACGTTTTTGAGGCGCGATTTTGCTTCGTCAGTCAGTAACTGGTCTTAATAATGCCGTTTTGGAAGTAGCAACGCGACGATGCGAGACGGCGCAAATATCAAGTGTGCAGCAAGCGTTTGCGCACGCCGGATGGTAAACAAAAAAAGCCTTTTGCCCTCGCCTTGTTGGTTGCGGCAACTTAAGGCGCAGCAGCATGCCATCACAACGAAGTTCTTGTCCCTAACACGTTTGATCCGTTTGTGCGTACAGCACTTTCGTCGCACAGGCCCGAGAATGGCAGTCGGAGCGCGCTGGAAAGGAAAAAAATATACAAAAGCGCGACGCGAACTTCCACGTGACACGGATTGGCCAATGGGGGAGCGGAGGAGGCTGGGGCGACAGGAGGCGGCTAAGAGAGGGCGAGGAGGAAGCGCCGGGGTGAGCGCAGTGGCGGCAAGATCTAAGAATGGCGCTACTTTTATAAATATAGGGGTTTTAGGAGAAAATAGGGTGCCTCGATGCCCAGCGCCGCCGTTCAGGGTGGAGACAACCCCGCTGGCGCCGCCATATTGAATCACACGAACTGAGACTCGGCTACGCTTGCGTTCAGAAATAGTGTTACTCGCGGCGCACTTCCAAGTGCTTTGCCTTGATGAGGACTTTTTTATCGGTGTCGCACCTGCACATCTTTATAACCAATAGCCGTTAACTCGTCGAAGGTCCAAGACATAAATGTATGGCGCCGGGAACATGCCCCAAGTTGCCTAATTCAATCACATTTAATATGCCGTGTGTATGTTTGAAATACGCACTATTTTTTTTTTGCGCTTCGATGCTTGGTATATAAGGTTTGCGACCCCCCGTGTGTGGAAGTTTTTCTTTTTCGCTGTTGTATTTTTGGTTTACACGTCACGCCTCCTTTACCGTAGCCAGCCACTCGCGCACGGCGGTTAGTTTCCCTTGCGTTGCGCGTGCTCTTCGCGTTCGTTGCAATTATTTGACGATATCTACGCGCAATTTTGCTTTTTTTTGCCCACGAAACTGTGTGCTTACAGGATTAAGCTGGTGTAAAAATAACTGCGATGTGAAAATAAGGTTTAGTTAGTGCTGTAGAGGAACATGTAACGTAACTTGTCTGTGTCAATCTTGCGTAGTATACACAAGAAACCAAACGATGCACAAAATACATTTACTTATATTGTCTAGTACAATCAATCATGAAAGAGATATGTACATGAAAGATTATATGTACTGTGTGGCGCCTAAACGTTATGTTGAAAGACGAGATAAAAAAATTCGCAAGGTAGCCTCGACACACAATTCGGGATAGGGAGAGTTTTTTTTTAATTTATTCATTACATGGGGGGGGGAGGTTCAAGTGAGTACATCAACCTTATTACACACAATATAAATCGAAAACAAGAATGCAAACAAGAAAACGCAACCGCGGGTAATATTAATCAATATATCCAGCCAGAATACATCAGCTACCATCGATTACGTCGCATCAGCCAAACACATCGATGGCGAGTACAGAACATTTTATAAATAACCATTAGGGACGTGTGGACAGCCCGTCGTGTACGTTTTGTGGCTCCTGTGAGACACTTGAACATTTAGTTTTAGAGTGCCCCGCATTCGTTGCGCCGCGCGCATTACTAATTAAGGAGTACAGACTTATGGGGCTGCCATGTGCGACCCTTGACGATTGCCTTTATCCAAGGCAGAGCGCTGCAAGACGTGACCAGGCCCATCGAGCCCTGCTAAGTTTTCTGAAGGACACTGACTTGGCCTCCCGTTTATAGACGTTATTTCTATTTTTGTTTTGTTTTTGTTTTGTTCTGTCTGTGTCTCCGTCATTTCTTTATTTCCTCTTTTCTTTTCTCATATTTTCATTTCCTCTATTCCCTCCTCCTGTAGGAGTAGGCAGGCGTTGTGCCCCTCTCGGTGGCAGTTGTCAGCTTGCTCCCTCCTTAATCCCTTTGTGTCCTTGTGTGTATATGTGTACAAATCAAATAATAATAATAATAGAACACTGATAACTACATTGAAAAAATAAACAACACTGCATACATATCGCGTACAAAAACCGTAAATGAAACTAAGACAGTCAAATACAGATTAGCAATGTTTTTCACTTCGAAAATATAGTCCATGATGATGTAGGGCTGTTGACTTTAACCGACGGCACCTATCCTGTCGATTTCCCTCGTACTGGTCCTCTTCAAAGTGTTTCTAAGTACAAGTAAAACAACAAAAGTGATTATTGATATGAAAAGTTGCCTTGTAAATACAGAGAACCCATTACAGTGCTTAAAAATAAATTTTCGCAGAAGTAATGCTGTATTACCTCGCTTCACACGTTTCGAAGAAATGCACAGGCTACAACAGACACCATGCCAGAAAGCGCCGAAACATTTTGGTCCCATGATGCCCCTTAACTCTACTACACCTGGGCATACCGTGCAAAGGCATTTAAAGACCGTCACAGTACCCACTACGATCCGGAATGAGCACGAATGACCATCGGCTTACGAGCACCACGCTACTAATATATTCGTCTAAAAAATCAGCTATATAACGTAACAACCTGAGATCCGCAAGATATCTGCTGAGAATAGAGAAAATCACAATGCTTCGCTTGCCAGGTACACAACAGTCGCTCTCCCCAGAAGAAGCACTGCGTTCTTTAGTCCCAAATAACCAGTAGCGAAAAAAGAAACTGAGGGGGAAAGAAAACAAGAGACACACGATGTGTGCTGCCCGTGAAAAAGTAAAATAGGTGGTTTACATGACGATTTGTAGCTAATGTAAGGCTATTTCGCGGCGAAGCATTTTCGTCAGTCCTTAAAATAAGGGTACTACTCGCATAGACTGCGCCGATCAAAACGGCAAAAGCCTATGCGACGCGCGCTCGCTAACCATAGGCTACTCAGACAGCATCGGTGCAGTGCTTAGCTCGTGAGCGAACGTAGGTACGTGAGCGAGGATCAGAGAATACTTTCTTACTTAAATGAAAAACACAATGCGGTAGTCTAAACTTTCTTGACACTTACCTCGCAAATGTAGGAGTTATCCGTTGCCTTCCAGTGATACCGCTTTACTTGGGCTTCCCATCTCTTCCTTCACTCTGGGTCCCGGGGGAAGCGTAAACAACGAAGCCCTTTACGCGTCGATCCGGTGCACTTGGGAACACAACAGCCCGTCATGTCGACTCTATGCACTTGACAAGCATGTCATTCATGCGGCTGAACACTGTCCAGCAAGTAGAAGCGTGAGCAAAGCATCCGCGCACACTGTGTCTCGAACTAAGCACCAGCACAAAGCACTCGCAACCGCTCGCTGTGATTCAAGATGGCATCGCAGCGAGAAAGCGGCGGCGCGGGTGCGGTCAAAGGATGGCACCACCCTGAACGGCGGCGCTGGCATCGAGGCACCCTAGGAGAAAATTTCTCTCGTTAGGCTTGGGCGTGTTCGAAACCAGAAGCGATCTAGAAAATTTCTCAAGATTAGCCATAACACTCTCTCGACGAAGCGGCACGAGACTAAGCGAAAGCCGTTTACGCAGTCAATTTGCTACGAACAAAGTGAATTCTACAAAAACAACGCCAAATTCAGTTCGAAGCGGGTGACCGGGACCGCCGCCATGTTTTACGTAAACTACGTAAACCAACACGGCAACGTTAACTTTGAGAAATAGCGTGCGCACGGTAAACGGTATGGGTCGTTTAGCGTTCTGCGCATGCGCATTTCGATCCTACTATTCCGGTAACCACGCTAAACTAAAACTGTCTAATCAGTTACGCTGTCTGCGCGCGCGACTGCACGACGTGGGAACAAGCAGGCAGGCGAAACGGAAGTACTGTACATCGATCTTGCTACAGTACGAAGGAACACAACAAAAAAAAAAAAGCAGTCGCAGTTTCACCCGAAAGGCGAAGCATTGATTGCGATTGCGAATTAGTAGACAGCTATATGAAGTAATGATAGTAGTTTTATCAGCCGTATAAAGTTGTAAATGTTCGCTTGCTAACAAACATGAAACATCTCGCAGGTAAACCTACACACATCTCGCTCAATGACCGCGGAAACTCGTCAAAACGCTGGATTGAGAAAGCCCGCCAGCAGCAGCGGGCTGCCTCTCGTCTCGCTTCAACGCGAAGGTCGAAAGCACAGCGCATATGAAGCTACCGGCACTCGGCGCATGCACTTTATAACCACCGCAGATCGCTTTGAAGATGAGGCGCCGGCGGGCGCACACTTCGACCACATAGCAGATCGCTTTCAAGATACGGTGCCCGCGCCGCAGCTCCGTCAGCAGCAGCCGCAAGAGCAGGCATAGCAGAACGCACCTAAAGTCCCTATATAAGAAAAGTACCGCCATCTACTCTTTCCTCCGCCGCCTCCTCTCCTAAAGCGCTTGCTTTTTATTGCGATAGCAATTATATGGACCCTTCTACCGGATTTCTGCCGTCGCCGTCGTCGTCGCCGTGAGGTTCCCTATAGATAAAATCTTCGCCGCGCGCCGTATGCCCGAGCGGAAGCGTGCGGGGACGCGCGCTATCACGGAGAGCGAACGCACTCAATCACCCACGCGCAAGCAAGGAAGCGGGAAGCCAGCGCCGGAGGGAGCGCGGGGGGGGGGGGGGGGGCGCACTTTTACGCTGCCAACAACCGCGCTCGTCGCTCGTCCGCACCGTCTCTTATCTCCACACGGCTCTGACCTTTATGCGCCGTGCATTCGCCGCTCAGTTTCCGTTGAAGCAATAGACCGCACGTACCTTCGCACGCTGCTGCGGCGTATATATGCGCTTGCTGCCAGCGTTTTGACAGTCGTTATCTGCAGTCATTCAGTGTGATCTATTCATGTTTGTTTGTGCGCGCTCACACCACGCTTGTTCAATCAGTTAGTAATAGTCGGGCCACATTTTCCAACGCACGCTACACATGCAATGCTGCCCGGGTCGGCAGTGCAGCGCTACAGGTGTGTCCCTTCGCACGCGCTGCCCACGGGAAGCGCTTCTCATCAACACCACCGTTTCACACGCGCCTCCTCGTGGTCATCGAGTCTCTCTTCATGTCGGTCTACTTACGCCGCAGCACACCTGCTTACTCAATCAGCTCATGTTTACTACAATTCATATTGCTACCAAAGCCGCTCACCTTACTTCGTATGACATTGCTGTGTTGCTATCGCATTCATTGCTTCGCCCTTAGGGCGAAACTGTGACATTTTTTTCTTTACTTTTTGCTTGCGAAAGCCAAGTCGACAGTGGCGCACCTAGAAAGTCCAAGTTGAAGCTTTCAGGCCGGGCGCGCGCCGCCGCCGCCGCCGGCGACTGCGGCTGCGCAGAGGACTTTCAACATGGCTCTGAGGCGGAAAAAAAGAAAATATAAGGAAGTGAAAAGCGCGCGCTATCATCGTCCAATTGGAGATACGGGAGAGAGAGAAGCGGCGTTTATCAAAGGATGGCGGTACTTTTCTTATATAGGGACTTTAAACGCACCCTCCACCGTCTGCGTCGCGTCCTCCCTGTGCGTCCGGCCGCCTTCCTCCGTGAGCGACATACTGCACCTTGGTGGGAGCGCGGCGGCCGCGATGAGAAGGGCAAACGGCGTTTCCTTTTAAAGTTTGAAAAAGTTTGTATGGGTGTTCTGTGATTTACCCTCTTTCCGCGGCGCGTAGCTGCCTAATAGTTAGCAGACGCGATCGTTAGCGCTCATTGTATCCACTAGCTGCGAATGCCAGAGTCGCAAGAGCAAAAACCAGGCTCCCCCACATACATTCGCGCGCCGCTTTGGCCACTCTCCTAGTATTTTCTAGTACACTTATAGTAAGCTAGGGAACCATCATGCCAATGCCCCTAGTATTTAGGCTCCATACACATGGTGGCCCGATGCCGGCAACCGTAGCAAAGAAATGAGACATGTTGAGTGCTCACGCTGAAGCAAGACGCCGTCCAACTTTACTGTTTATGATAATAATTTTTTTACACCCGCCCCGGTTGCTCAGTGGCTATGGTGTTGGGCTGCTGAGCATGAGGTCACGGGATCGAATCCCGGCCTCGGCGGCCGCATTTCGATGGGGGCGAAAACACCCGTGTACTTAGATTTAGGTGCACGTTAAAGAACCCCAGGTGGTCCAAATTTCTGCAGTCCCCCACTGCGGCGTGCCTCATAATGAGATCGTGATTTTCGCACGTAAAACCCAATAATTTAATTTTTTTAATAATAATATTAAGTTTCTTGCAAGTTTATGCTAAAAGGCATGTGTATTGTGCTTTTTACTTAGCAAAAGTGAATGGGCGTGGTCGTGCTTTTGTAATTAATTAAATTACTTCGTAAAATATATTTGTGCAAACTAGAGTACGTTGTAGGTCAATAAATAAGAGTACTCGAGTCACATCCACGCGAACATGTGCTCCTTTTATACATCTGTCTTTAAAAAAGTTACACGCTCACATACGAGTCACTTCCTTTCCTTTCCGTGCATACAAATGCCGCACAATTTATTATTTGCAGGGTGATTGAAATGAAAATGACAATGTTTATATATATATATATATATATATATATATACACATCTATTTGTACAGCGAAGCTCACCACGTCTGCCCATTTAGAGATTACAAGCGCAGTGCATACAATGCGCACAAACGCTCATGTCTGCTCAGTATTACCACACCGCTACACGACGCGGAACGAGGTTAAATTTGGAGCTAAATCAACACCGTTTGCCCTTCTCGCGGCCGCCGCGCTCCCAGCCGGAGAGTCGGCGTATATCGCACAAGTGCGCCAACGTAGATCGCAGTGCTGAGACGTCTCGCATAGTGACACGAAACTTCGTGCTTGGAGAATTATTCAAGGCAACATCAGGTATTTTTTAATCTGTTGCTTTAGTGAAAGGAATAAAGTTTAGAGAAATAATAAAACATACAAACCGAATGTCCGCGTGTTTTTGTTTTACTTCGCACCGTAGCGAGAGAGATGTACACTGGTGAGCACTGTTAGGGTGAACACCTCATTAGTATTCAACTTCAACATACATTCTACTTCAGGGGGGAAATGTGCCAAATACGATGCCTAATGCTGATGCCGATAAAAGAAATAATAATTTTCTTTATTTTGTGCTAAACATCAACTGCTATGAGGTCGTGAATACTAATGAGGTGTCTACCCTAACAGTGCTCACCACTGTACTCCCGTTTCGCCTGCCTGCTTGTTTCCACGTGGTGCAGTTGGCGCTGAGCCGCGTTCCTTCAAGCGGTTCCCACGTCGCGCGATTGCACGACGTGGGAACAAGCAGGCAGGCGAAACGGAAGTACTGTAACATCTCTCTTGCTACAGTACGAAGGAACACAACAACAACAACAAAAAACAGTCGCAGTTTTAGCGGCCTTGACGAAACAGCAGACTGGTGAGGACACCGTGTGTCCAAACAAGGTGCAGAACATTTTGGTTATCTCTACCCCTCACGATCAAAACGCGAGGGCTTATTCGAGAATCCGGAAGATACATACTAAACTCGGCGCCTTTGAGGTTTCAGCCTACATAGCCGCCCCCGATGGCACGTGCAAAGGTGTAATAAGGAACATCGACCCTTCCTTTGACGATGGAGCCCTTAAAAGGATGATTCTCAACCACAGAAACCCTACGGCATTAGAAGTCAGAAGAATTAAGAACACACAAGTTGTTCTTATACTCTTCGACGGCATTCGGGTGCCCAACACAGTCATGTGCTGCGCCGCCCTCGCTCCGTACTTTCTGTACAAACGGCAGGTGGATGTATGCTACGCGTGTGGCCACGTGGGACACCGAGCCGACGTGTCCACCAGTAGCGAAGAGGAAAAGAACAAGTGCCACGGCTGTGGGACAGCTAAGTCACAAGAATCAGAAGTGGGGGAACATCAGTGTACGCCCAAATGTGAGGCATGCGGAGGCCCCCATATCACCGGGGATAGGACGTGCACACAGCGCTACCAGATTCCATATATCGTAAGGCGTCGGCGCAGAAGACGACGACAAATGGCACGAAAAAGCGGCGATGAAGTCAGCATATCCTACGCACGGAGCACAGAGCAGGCTCCCTGCGAGCCAGCTCGGAATCGAGGGGGAGCTCTCAATCCAGAGGGCGCTCTCGATCCAAGAGGCGACCCGACTCAAGGAAAGGCGGGAGCGCCAGCGTATGCAGATCGAGATCCCGGTCCCGGTCCCGCTCTCAACCCATGAAGCGGGCCACGTGGGCCGACAAAGTCAAGGGCTCCGGCACAGCGCCCTCGACGGGAATGAAGACTACAACGGCCAAAAGAGCAAGTGGTAAGGCACAATCAGAGCATGTGAATAATCCCCGAATCCAATCACTTGAGGCGGAAAATCAACAGCTCAGGCGCGAACTTGCAAAGCTTAAGGAGGCCTTAAATATCATTAGAGGGCAAATCTCGAACCGCGATGAAGATAAAATTACAGCTCTGGGCCCGTTTGCTGGCAAACCCAAGCGTAAAGCTCCCAACCCAGAACCGGTGAGCGAGACAGAAGATGAGGATGAGATGGCGGAGCCGAGCGAAGCCTCAGCTACCGCCGCCGATCATCCTGCCAAATCAAAGGGCAGAGGAAAGCTAGCTTCCATAGAAAAAACCCTAGGACGCATGATGGAAATGCTCTCTGGGATGGAGACGTGACTAACTCAACTAGAGAGACCAAAGGCCCAATCCAAAGGCAGGCTTACGGGTTCTACAATGCAGACTCAGGCAAACCCGAGTCCCGAAGGTGGGGCTAAAGGGCTAATTGATCATCTTCAGTGGGCAAAATGGCGAACGCGAATATCAACAATCTGAAAATCTGGCGGTGGAACTGCGCAAGTTTCCAGAGGCGCAAGGCCCCATTGGGACAGCTTATCAGCTCTATTGCGGACAAGCCGCAAGTCATATTGTTACAGGAAACTCTATGTGGAGAAGAAATTTGTTTCTCGGGGTACCGCACGATAGCATACAGGGGAGAAAAGGGCAGAGGTATTGCTACCCCAATCAGAAAGAACATCTCGTTCGTTGAGCACAAGGTCCCCGCGTACAAAACGGGCCTCGAGGCTCAGCTAATAGAGATAGTACCCAGCAGAACAAGCAAGACTAATGTTTTCATTCTAAACGTGTACAGCGCGCCATCGGATAGGAAAAGAGAATTCAGAACGTTACTAGGCACCGCGGCTAGGGCGGCGAGAAACACACCTCTCGTTGTTGCGGGTGACTTTAACGCCCCCAATACGGAGTGGGGGTACGGTTATAAAAGTACAAAATGGACGAACTTGGCGTTCAACGCCTCAGAGCTCGGCTTAATACTTATAACAGACCCTAGGCTCCTCACCAGATCCGGTAACTCGGTTAGTCGAGATACAACCCCCGATCTCACCTTCCTCCGAGGTATCGAAGGCACGTGGGAAACCTCCAGGAGGGGCTAGGGAGTGACCATCACATACTCTTAATTCTGTTGCGTGTAAAATCCAGACAGCCCGCCAGATATGAGTATGTGGACTGGGATCTCTTTCGAAAAATCAGAGCAGAAACGGCCCCACCAGACGAGATGTATGCAGATCTGCTAGAGAATCTCAACAAGGCTGTTAAAGAAGCAACCAAGGAAATCACTATGGATCTGGGGGTTCCTAAAATGTACTCGAGACTAGCTCACCTTCTGGAGGCAAAACACGCCCTCTCAACCAGGTGGAAAACCCAAAAGCTTAATCGTAGACTCAGAGCGAAAATCGCGCGTCTTAACAAGGAGATTGGGTCCTATTCGGCCCAGCTCGCCCGACAGCAATGGGACGAGACGTGTACCGAAACGGACGGGCGTATGCGAAGAGGTTGCAAGTGGAGCTTAATGAAAAGTCTACTCAACGATAAACAGTCTAAGGGTACCCTTAGCCTCGCGACGGATAGGCTCATAAATAAGCAAATCGCAAGCGGTCTCACCGAGAGGGAATTAGCCAACAACTTAGCATATACCTATCTCCCCCTCGCCAAAGACGGAGATCGCCCGGTAGATGAAAACTACATGGGACTCTCGGCACCTGATCTAGACCAACCCTTCACCGTATCACAGATCAGACATGTTCTCTTCAATCTACATGGCAGATCAGCCCCGGGACCCGATGGAGTCACGAACAAACTCCTCAGGAACGTAGATGATAGGGCAATCGAGATAGTCACGGCCGAAATAAACGAGGTATGGAAAACTGGACAGGTCCCGATAGACTGGCGTACCGCAAAAGTGGTACTCATACCCAAACCAGGCAAACCCCCACATATAAACAACCTGCGGCCCATCTCCCTTACATCATGCATCGCCAAGGTTGCGGAGCACGCGATACACAACAGGATCACTGAGCATATTGAGAACAAGGAGCTCTTTAGACACAACCTAATTGGCTTTAGACAGGCGTTGTCCACATAGGACGCTATGCTTTTGCTTAAGAGTGCAATCTTTGATAACAAGACTCATGACGTGAGAGGGATCCTGGCACTAGACCTCTCCAAGGCCTTTGACAGGGTCGCGTATAGACACATCCTAACAGAGATTTCCTCTCTTAACCTGGGTCAGCGTTTTCATGACTACACCAAATCTTTCCTCGCGGATCGCAAGGCACACCTCCGACTAGGCACGGTCTCGGGAGAGCCCTACCAGCTAGGCAACTGCGGCACCCCGCAGGGCTCGGTCCTCTCCCCACTCTTATTTAATATAGCCATGCACAAGCTCTCCACTTGCCTCGATGCAATCCCAAACGTGGGTCACGCCATATATGCAGACGACATCACGATCTGGGCGCCGGGTGGCTCGCTTGCCATGCTCAAACACTCGTTACAAAGCGCGTTGGAGGCAACGGAAAACTTTCTTTCCAGCACGGGCCTTGAACTCTCCCCCGCTAATTCATAACTACTGTTATACCGTCAGTCCCGACAAGGGGTCAGAAACCTTGAGTTTCTGAAAACTCTCCCGATAGAAATTCGAGCTAAGAATGGACATCCCATACCAAGATGGACTCGATCAAGATTCTAGGTCTCCACATTGATGCTAAGGGCTGTAACTCGACGGCCCTCAACAGGCTCACTGGACAGGCTAGTAATGTCCTAAGACTTTTAGCCAGCATCTCAAATCGGAGAGGCGGTCTCAAAGAGGACAATCTTCTCAGAGCTTACCAGGCATTCTTCTTAAGTCATGTTACCTACATCGCGCCGTACCTTAATTGGGGTAAGGCGGAAAAGGCCAAACTCGACTCAGAACCGGTATCAAGCGCGTGCTCGGCCTTCCGCAGTCCACGAGCACCGAGAAGCTGCTGGAGCTAGGACTCCAGAACACTATCGATGAGCTAATAGAAGCTCCAACAGTGGCTCAAATAATGAGATTGTCGTCCTCTAAGCCAGGGATCAAAATTTTAGAAGAAGCGGGTATCCAACCCAGACATGAACCGGGGACCAAAATTAGCCTGACCCAGCAAGCCAGAACTCGCATCATGGTTGACCCCGTACCACGAAACATCCACCCAGTGCATAACGAGGGTAGAAGGTTCGCGAGAGCCAAGTCGATCCTTAAAAAGATCAATCAGCACAAACTAGGGGCCCTCTTTGTCGATGCTGCCAGATATGACAGTGGGCATAAGTTCGCTGTCTCGGTTGTAGACGCGGAGGGCAACCTGCTTAATGCAGCTTCTGTCTATACTAAGTTTGCACATGTGGCGGAGGAAGCGGCGATCGCTCTGGCTTTTCACAGCTCAAAAGTTCCCCCTATAATCTTCTCGGACTCACGCACAGCAGTCAGATCCTTCTCGGCCGCACTCGTGTCTGAACAGGTGAACAATATTGTGAACAAAGCACTTCAAAGAACTCGGGAGAGCAGCGAAGGAGGATACCACATCTCGTGGTTCCCAGCCCATATAGATGCCTCAGTTAGCCCGCTCGGATGTAATCCTAACGAGCAGGCCCACCGGATAGCGCGCGATTTCACGTACCGCGCTGTCGGGGGTAGCCAGGCTCGGAACGAGGTCAACATCCACAAAGATCCATTATGTACCTTCCACGAAATTGTTTCCCATTATCGTCTCGGCAGGAGGACATTTCCACCCCCCACCCCAAATTGAACAAACCTCAGGCTAGCACACTCAGACTTCTGCAAACCCGTTCGTATCCCACTCCCCCGTCCCTTAACAGGATAGACCCTGACCATTCACAGTCGCGCTCCAAATGTGGTCATGACTCATGCTCTTTTGATCACATGCTCTGGTTGTGCCCAGCCCTTGACGCCTCTCCACCCATCACCAAAGAGCAATGGGAGGAATCCCTCAAGAGCAGCAATCTTCAAATTCAACTCCAGGCTGTCCAGAGGGCCCACGACATCGCGACGGGACCTGGTCTCCCGGTCCCATCGTGGGCGGAGCCCCCGACTTAATCTGGGGGAGTCTTCGGCTCGCCTAGATCTCAGTTCCTCAGGACTCAAATAAAGTTATTGTCATGCCAGTCGCAGTTTGCCCGAAAGGCGAAGCATTAGACAGTTTTAGCAGAGCGTTGCTTACGCTCCGCTCCGCTAACATTTCACACACACCGCTGGCTGCATGAAGTGCGTTGATTTGGCTTGTTTGACAAGCGCGTCTTTCAGAGACGCCGGCCACGCGCGCTCAGCGTGGCTGTAATACGACAAATCAACCAGTAGACGCACCCTCACGCTCCGCTCAAATGGCTTCGTAGCGGACCGTGGGCAGCGTTCTTCGTTCCGTTGCCGATATGAGCGTTGTGAGCACGCGCATTGAGCGTTCCCGCTTGCGTTCCGCTGAGCAGCTCTGCGCGAATCGTTAGGACACGGCGGTCTGAGCGGAGCGGGCTGTGAACGCTCTGCTAAAACTGTCTATTGATTGCGATTGCGAATTAGTAGACAGCTATCCGAAGTAATGATAGTAGTTTTATCGGCCGTATAAAGTTGCAAATGTTCGCTTGCTAACAAACATGAAACATCTCGCAGGTACACATGAACACATCTCGCTCAATGACCGCGGAAACTCGTCAAAACGCTGGATTGAGAAAGCCCGCCAGCAGCAGCGGACTGCCTCTCGTCTCGCTTCAACGCGAAGGTCGAAAGCGCAGCGCATACGACACTCGGCCCGTGCACTTTGTAACCACCGCAGATCGCTTTGAAGATGAGGCGCCGGTGGGCCCACACTTCGACCACATAGCAGATCGCTTTCAAGATACGGTGCCCGCGCCGCAGCTCTGTCAGCAGCAGCCGCAAGAGCAGGCATGGCAGAACGCACCCTCCACCGTCTCCGTCGCGTCCTGCCTGTGCGTCCGGCCTCCTTCCTCCGTGCGCGACATACTGCACCTTGGTGGGAGCGCGGCGGCCGCGATGAGAAGGGCAAACGGCGTTTCCTTTTAAAGTTTGAAAAAGTTTGTATGTGTATTCTGTGATTTACCCTCTTTCCGCGGCGCGTAGCTGCCTAATAGTTAGCAGACGCGATCGTTAGCGCTCATTGTATCCACTAGCTGCGAATGCCAGAGTCGCAAGAGCAAAAACCAGGCTCCCCCACATACATTCGCGCGCCGCTTTGGCCACTCTCCTACTATTTTCTAGTACACTTATAGTAAGCTAGGGAACCTTCATGCCAATGCCCCTAGTATTTAGGCTTCATACACATGGTGGCCCGATGCCGGCAACCGTAGCAAAGAACTGAGACATGTTGAGTGCTCACGCTGAAGCAAGACGCCGTCCAACTTTACTGTTTATGATAATAATTTTAAGTTTCTTGCAAGTTTATGCTAAAAGGCATGTGTATTGTGCTTTTACTTAGCAAAAGTGAATGGGCGTGGTCGTGCTTTTGTAATTAATTAAATTACTTCGTAAAAGATATTTGTGCAAACTAGAGTTACGTTGTAGGTCAATAAATAAGAGTACTCGAGTCACATCCACGCGAACATGTGCTTCTTTTATACATCTGTCTTTAAATAAGTTACACGCTCACATATGAGTCACTTCCTTTCCATGCATACAAATGCCGCACAATTTATTATTTGCAGGGTGATTGAAATGAAAATGACAATGTTTATATATATATATATATATATATATATATATATATATATATATACATCTATTTGTACAGCGAAGCTCACCACGTCTGCCCATTTAGAGATTACAAGCGCAGTGCATACAATGCGCACAAACGCTCATGTCTGCTCAGTATTACCACACCGCTACACGACGCGGAACGAGGTTCAATTTGGAACTAAATCAACACCGTTTGCCCTTCTCGCGGCCGCCGCGCTCCCAGCCGGAGAGTCGGCGTATATCGCACAAGTGCGCCAACGTAGATCGCAGTGCTGAGACGTCTCGCATAGTGACACGAAACTTCGTGCTTGGAGAATTATTCAAGGCAACATCAGGTATTTGTTTAATCTGTTGCTTCAATGAAAGGAATAAAGTTTAGAGAAATAATAAAACATACAAACCGAATGTCTGCGTGTTTTTGTTTTACTTCGTACCGTAGCGAGAGATATTTACACTTGTGAGCACTGTTAGGGTGAACACCTCTTTAGTATTCAACTTCAACATACCTTCTACTTCAGGGGGGAAATGTGCCAAATACGATGCCTAATGATGATGCCGATAAAAGAAATAATAGTTTTCTTTATTTTCTGCTAAACATCAACTGCTATAGGCTCGTGAATACTAATGAGGTGTCCATAACAGTGCTCACCACTGTACTCCCGTTTCGCCTCCCTGCTTATTTCCACGTCGTGCAGTTGGCGCTGAGCCGTGTTCCTTCAAGCGGTTCCCACGTCGCGCGATTGCACGACGTGGGAACAAGCAGGCAGGCGAAACGGAAGTACTGCAACATCTCTCTTGCTGCCGTACGAAGGAACACAAAAAAAAAACAGTCGCAGTTTCGCCCGAAAGGCGAAGCATTGATTGCGATTGCGAATTAGTAGACAGCTATTCCAAGTGATGATAGTAGATTTATCGGCCGTATAAAGTTTTAAATGTTCGCTTGCTAACAAACATGAAACATCTCGCAGGTACACATGAACACATCTCGCTCAATGACCGCGGAAAACTCGTCAAAACGCTGGATTAAGAAAGCCCGCCAGCAGCAGCGGGCTGCCTCTCGTCTCGCTTCAACGCGAAGGTCGAAAGCGCAGCGCATACGAAGCTACCGGCACTCGGCCCGTGCACTTTGTAACCACCGCAGATCGCTTTGAAGATGAGGCGCCGGCGGGCCCACACTTCGACCACATAGCAGATCGCTTTCAAGATACGGTGCCCGCGCCGCAGCTCCGTCAGCAGCAGCCGCAAGAGCAGGCATGGCAGAACGCACCCTCCACCGTCTCCGTCGCGTCCTCCCTGTGCGTCTGGCCGCCTTCCTCCGTGAGCGACATACTGCACCTTGGTGGGAGCGCGGCGGCCGCGATGAGAAGGGCAAACGGCGTTTCCTTTTAAAGTTTGAAAAAGTTTGTATGTGTGTTCTGTGATTTACCCTCTTTCCGCGGCGCGTAGCTGCCTAATAGTTAGCAGACGCGATCGTTAGCGCTCATTGTATCCACTAGCTGTGAATGCCAGAGTCGCAAGAGCAAAAACCAGGCTCCCCCACATACATTCGCGCGCCGCTTTGGCCACTCTCCTAGTATTTTCTAGTACACTTATAGTATGCTAGGGAACCTTCATGCCAATGCCCCTAGTATTTAGGCTTCATACACATGGTGGCCCGATGCCGGCAACCGTAGCAAAGAAATGAGACATGTTGAGTGCTCACGCTGAAGCAAGACGCCGTCCAACTTTACTGTTTATGATAATAATTTTAAGTTTCTTGCAAGTTTATGCTAAAAGGCATGTGTATTGTGTTTTTTATTTGACAAAAGTGAATGGGCATGGTCGTGCTTTTGTAATTAATTAAATTACTTCGTAAAAAATATTTGTGCAAACTAGAGTACGTTGTAGGTCAATAAATAAGAGTACTCGAGTCACATCCACGCGAACATGTGCTCCTTTTATACATCTGTCTTTAAAAACGTTACACGCTCACATATGAGTCACTTCCTTTCCATGCATAAAAATGCCGCACAATTTATTATTTGCAGGGTGATCGAAATGAAAATGACAACTTCTATTATATATACACATAATTTTTTACAGCGAAGCTCACTATAGTCGGATACAACTTTAGAAGACAGCGGCATTTGCCCCTCAAAGGCAGATGCACACGAGGCGGCACCAATAGGCGCGCACTTCAGGTGACGTCATGAGCCGGACGGCCGGTGTCCCCGCCGACGGAGAACATGCCTAACATGGCCGCCCTCGCTTCGAACTGGGCCGAGTCGCGTCAGCTCTGTGCGTCTCCCTTCGTCAGAGTGAATTCGAATTGTTTGTGGTGGTCTGTCATGCCGGAAATATTATTGTGAGCTTACGATGCACAATTTGTGCCGCGTGCGTTTGTTCTGAGCCGTGAGCCGGCGAAGAAAGATTGCAGCGAACATCGGTGACGCTGCGCTGCGCTTCGTGTGGAAACAGGATCCCGCGGCGACATACCGCTGCAAAGAAACATCGTACGTATTTGTTCCGTGGTGTTTTCTTTTGCTCCTAAGTGAAGTTACGACGACGAGAGTTCGCCAAAGTCTGGTGCCTACTGTGAGCGGCGGGTGTGTTTGTGTACTGTGCCCCTGCGTTTCTCGCAGGACGTGGTGAAGTGATGGAGCAAAACCATTATCAGGATAAATGAGAAAAGCGTGCGCGGATGAAACCAACCTGCGAGTTTCTCAACAGAAAAGATTTGTGAAAGCAACCTACAACGCAAAGATTCGTTGCTGCCAGCTCAGCGTGCAAACGACCGATCGTTGGCAGCAGTGTGATAAGATAGCCGAGCGTCTAGCAGCGTGGTTCGAGTGTTGTGTAGCACCGTCGATTGATTGCTTTCCACGAATGCTAACAATCAGTGACTCCCACGCGCTGCTTGAGCGAATGTCATTGGATTATTAACGGTCAGGCGTTTGGAAGCAGTGTTTGTTTCCTTAATGTCAGCCTGAATGCTAATATAAAATTATGACTGATACACTGGTGCCGTTGCAAGGGAGCTTGGCATGAATTCGCGTCGCTGCGTGGCTTAGAACTCCTCGCTCACTGCACGCGCCAGCTGTAGAAAGCCTGCTGTGACACAATCGCGCATAAGCTGTGCTGTGAGCGCTCGACTTGCTTTCCCACAACACAGCTTTGCGCTTTGTCGTGATATTTCGCTACTAAAAAATTCCTATGACAATGAAGGCAACAGAGTCAATATGTACATTAAAAAAAAAGTACGACAAAGTAGGCACAGCTGCTTGTGAACTGACTCCTAATAGTTCTACTCGCGTCTGCGTTAAATGTGTGTGCGTGTTTTCTTGTGCGTTTATGTATATTTGTTATTTTGCCCTTTTTTGTATTTTATATCTTAGTTTTCGTGCTCGCGTTTGTGTTCATGTGTGTAAATATGTGAGTTCTTCCGTGCGTGTATGTATTTATTCCTATTTCTATCCTTTTATCTTTGCTTTTGTTCTTCTAAGTATGCTGCAGCCACGACTTTCTTTAATTCCATTAACTCGTCTCATTCAAAGCACCAAGTCCAGTAAATAGCAGGGCTGGCCTCTTCGATGTCATTAAAGCCATTCTCTCTTGTCTACCTTGCCTCCTCAGTCTGTCACCTTGCTTTGTTTTCTCCTACTATTCTGACCTTGCTTCTTGTGCTGTTGCCGCAACGTGATTAACCAACTTGCACCAAAGAACGACCTAGGGATAACCGTCGCCCTAATAGCAATTGTACAGTCCACCGCTCTGCCGACTGAGCTAACGACGGAACGATGATACGTTAAAAATTGACTGGCCATGTCCAACGAAGCTTTTGAAAACCACAACTTCAACTGCTGAGGGGGGTATGCAATACTTTATGGCTTTACAGTAATGGCAGTAATGCTATTTTAGAGTAATGATACTTATGGGGTAATGATAATTATTACAGCACGCCGCCGCCCATGGCGGTGCTCCAACAACATTGAAATCAGTTGCTAGGCTGGTTATTTTATATAGACAATTTTATATTCGATTCATGAACGATTCGATTCATTTTGGGCTGTTATATAAAATATTTCCTTTTTATGAGAAGTCACGTAACATGTAATGAAACGCTGAAGGCATTTATATGCATACAACTGTTTTCATGCTTGCGAATCGACTGTAGTATACAGTAAACTTCATTGCTAAATACAAAACACAGAAGCGTTATCAGCCCAATATGGCGGCACGAAAACGCTTCCGAAAATGGTGTATACGAAAGGCTAGGGATGTCACTACCCACATCGCAAGCTGCCGTTGCCGCGGTAGCTTGCGCAACAGTAATGTTTACCGGGAAATTGTATGCGGGGAGCGCTACGTGCTTCGCTTTGTTATCAGGAGTGCCTTATCATCAGTTATGTGGTTCGCATGCTCGTTTTGAGGTTGTTCTTTATTAAAACGTATGCTGTTCTGTATGTTGTATGCGTGATTCTAAAGAATGTATGCACTGATCACTTTACTTTGCTAAGTGCTTGTACGGGAATATGAGCGATTGCTCTGCCCTGCACTCGCACCGGGATCGGCCCACCATTGTTTTCTGTCGACGTTCCGCCACGATAAATCCTGGGATCCTAGCCGTAGACAGCTTCGATGCAAAAGCGAGAATAGAATGAGGGAGAGGTTGACGGAAAAGACGATATGGCAAAAATAAAAAATCTGTCGAGCCGGATTCAAACCAGCGACCTGTGGATACTGTTGCCCCTAATAGCACTTCTGCAGTGCACCACTCTACAAACTGAGCTTTCGACGGAACTTTTTTTTTATTGCCTTCTTGGCTCAACATGCAGTTGTACAAAACATGGACACTGATGCATATAGAAAAATTCATAAACCTTTCTGAAAAAAAAAAGAAACAGCATCACCAGGGTTTGGGTTACGATGACACGTAACGTTCTGAGCTCTTTTTCTGTCTTTATTAATCTCACCCCCAATAAAGAAAGAATAGCCAAAAATTACCCGAAAGAAAAAGGCGGGGGGGGGGGGGTTATGCAATGATTTATGGCTTTAGAGTAATGGTAGTAATGCTATTTTGAGTAACGGTAGTAATGTGAGTAATGGTCATTGTGGTAATGGCAAATGTGTAATGTGTGCTTGCGTTGTAATGCACGTTAAAGAACCCCAGGTGGTCAAAATTAATACGGAGCCCTCCACTACGGCGCGCCTCATTATCGGAACTGGTTGTGGCACGTAAACTCCCGGAAAAAAGATGCAAATAAATATAAAGCTGCGTAATATAGAAATACTGCTGGTGTGTTGCAATCGCAAAAAAAAGCCGTATATGAGTCGCGTCTCTGTCATACAGAAAGAAACATGCGTTTAACGGCCAAGAACGTCTCTCTATATTGAAGAACTCATAAACTGCACTAAGCGACAAAAAAAAAAACGAGAAGCAGCTCTTACCGCCTATGAAGGCCGCTTAAAAGCGCTTCCAGGAGAGAGCGACAAACTTATAAGAGAAAAGCTGAGAGATTGGACTTCCAAAAGAGGTGTGTAAATCTGCAAGTCTTCTATGCGCAGGTGTAAACGCTGTAGCTGCAGGACGCTGATTGTGGGAAAGAGGTAACCCAGGTACATGCTTTCATCCCTTTTGGACGCTGTAGTTCCCGACAAACTTAAGTTCTCAAAGCCGCCTCTCCTGCTATAGCTTGTTTCATGAAAAATGTAACGCGCTAGATGTGAGTGGTTATTAAAGTAGTAATTGAATTACAGAGAGCGTCACCGAGTCAACAAAGTTACAAAGGTACCAAGAAACGCATTGATTAGAAGAAATTAGTCACACGTAATTCATTAAATACAAGTTGGCTATATAGGCTTCAACAACAAGAAAAACTGGAGGACGCTTAAGCTTCGCCTTTGAGAGTAGAACGCGACAGCGTTATCGGGCCCTTTTCGCATCGCTTTTTTTTTCTTTGAGTAGGCTTCACTGCAACACAGAACGTGGGAAAGCCAGCTTAAATGACCAGGCTTACACCATCCCCTTAAAGTTGGCTTCACTTTAAAACAGAAATGCATTGTTGGGAAGACGTGTTTCCAGGGGCAATATAAGTCGTCTTATATTAAAATGTGAAGACCCTAGGTCGCTTTTTTTATTATTATTTTATGAATTGTTTCCTATTGACCTGAATAATATTGACCTGTGGTAATCATGTGGCTTTTCTTCTGTTTTTCATACATCGCTTGGAGCCACTGACCGACACAGAAACAAAATATTGCAGCGCACAGTAGAATGCAAAGGCGTGCATGTGTGCAGAGGTGCAGAGAGCGGCAGGAGCAGACGAACGGATTGGCAGCCGAAGCGACACGAGCGAAAGCGCCGCCCGTTGGTGCAACAAGTGAAGCGACTAAAAAGAAAATAAAAAATAGCTAAAAAAGAAAATCGCCAAAAAAACATTTTATTTCTACATATAATTGCATCACTTTACTTTATTGCTATGTAGGTTGAAAAGATACGGCTATATATGCAAAAGTTACTGAATTTCCTTTGGCTACCGGTGCCATGGCGACGCTTTATTGCCAATACCGAAACTAGCCCCAGTGTCCACCGCCTGGTGAAGCCACCGGAAGTGGATGCCCTTGTCCTGGGAGCGAGCGCCACGGGCAGTCGATTGCTGCTAGCGGGACAGCGATTTTTTAGATGCGAAGCAGCTTATGGTCGGGGCAATGTCACTCCCTCCCACCATCCATCCGCCGTGCGTCCACACCCGCACTGCGCATGCGCATCCTCCTCCCCCTCCTCTCCTTGTCTCATCTCCTCCTCTCCTCTCGACATTTCACCTCTCCTCTCCGACGCTCCTATCCTCTCCGGATGGCGCAACGACTGGCAACACCTGCGGCTCCGCGCGCGATAATGTGAAGCAGCTTATATAGGTTAGAGGCGCGACGGTAGGCGCTGCATACTCTGCTGGGGGACGCCACAACGCGCAGAACTGTTGTCGACGCCGTCGGCGTTTTATCCGCGTTCGCACCGAACGCGCGTGATGTTGGTGACTGTTGCCGGTGCCTCTGGGGGCGGCTCGGAGGTTTTCGACGAGATCAGCCATTACTCGTCGAGCAGCGTCGGAAATCTTACCTACGCAACACCGCGATGAGTGCCACGGACAGCGCCAGCGTCAACGCCAGTGTCTGCGCCGGGGTCGACCCCATGGCTGCTTCGCAGACTACTCAGGGTTCCCCTACGGAAAGATGGTGTAATTTTTTTCTCGATTTTTTTTTTTTTTTGAAGAAATGCCAGCTTGTGCGGTAAACTGCACGAGCCGACCAGAAGGGTCTTCAGGGAAGACATTTCACGCGTAAGTACCCCGAAATTGCATTCATTTTTATGCATTATACGAGGAAACAGCTTCGCTTTGCGAAGTGAGGCGTGTTAAAGCAGTTGGGCCTTTGTCATGCAGGTTTCCGCGCTCGAAGCCGCAAATCTTCCAGCAATGGGTGAATAACCTCAAGAGGGACAAATCGAAACCAACTCTAGGCAGCAGGCTTTGCAGCGACCATTTTACAGAGTCTTGTTTCGACCGTTCGAGTGTAGAAACCCGCCTTCGGGACGATGACATCCCAACGCTGTTTAGGACGGCTCATGGCTATGACATAAATAAACGCACTGTTCTGTTGTGTCACTGTTGTCCGGTTTCATACGAATGTGTAGTGTTCTTCGGTGGTTTATCATATGCCCAACTCATTGTCAGCAGAAAGTGAAGAGAAACTATTATACAGCACTGAAGGGGCTTGTCCTGAGCTATAGGCAAACATAGTGCTCAGGTTCCAACTTTGTCGTTGTTGTATATCACCGATACAACAACTTGCGGTACCAATTCCAGTTTGGTCAAGGCTGTCATGATAAGTGGATATATTTTAATCGATAACCATTTAAATAGACCTCAATGTCGATGCGTTTCCTAAATGACTTGGTTTACTGTATATTGTTATCGGTAAGCCCATTAGAGCTTTATGTGGTACACTTCATCTTTTTGAAGCGAAAGCTTCATTACGCTACCTCGGGCAGCCGTCGGCGACTCAACAGTTTTCACCTTTAGAGCTAGAGATCAAACCGCAAGAGAGCATTAAGGCGCGTTTATAATCCGACGTTATCGGCACGCGGGTGAGCGTCATCAGACGCCGGGCGCATTTTCCGCTCGTCCGCTTACGCTCGTTTAAGAGCACCTCTTTACACTGTTCGCTTTATAGAAATGGAGTGCTGGCAGTTTTCGCTTTTGGGCTAAAGATTGCTGCGTTACATTTCTATGTGCACTTTAGGACAGATAGGGTGGCGTTTTTGAAACCTTTCAACGGTACGCAAATATGAAACGGCATACACTGTCGCGCGAGTGTACGCCATTGTAAACATGTGATGACTAATCATTTTGTAAAGAAAAAATATAGCCTTGCAAAATCATATTAAGAAGCGTGAAAGTTACTGGCACAAAAGCACAATTGCTTCCTTCGCGTAACAATATGTCACTCCAGTGTGGGAATCTTTTTGTCTTAAAACGCGCATTCAGTCAAACTTTCTTTGTGTTTGTCGCTGCTGCATTCTATGTTGTCCTACTCTAACGACAGTGAGCATGTGATATTTAAAATAAAACGCAAAAATGTGCGATCACGAGGACAGCGGCAGCCCGAAAATACTTCATTTTCTTGCTTAAGAACCGCAGCAGACGCAGGCTTCCGGGAATATGCGGGGGAACTTCCGGTAGCTTCACGAGCTCCCGCCGCGGATCCGCGGACAAAGGGAGTGCTCACCAGCCTTTTTAGTAGGAGTTCAGTGGATTTACTTCGCACTGATGCGAAAGATATTTAACATCTACATGTGATAATCTGCTAGCAGCCACAGCAGATGTTTCAATTTTAGCGCCCAAAATGTTGAACGAGAGGCCGCTGCTGTGTCCCGCCCCCTTCCCGACCCATACAAGCGCCGCGCAAGACAGTGTTAAGACAGTGTCAGAGCGTGGCGCCACCCCTCGCTGAAAGCGCGCAACTCCGTGGCGGAACGTCTGCAAAGGGAGAGCCGCCTGCCTGGCATCTTAGTTCGAGGAGGCGTTGCCCCTACACGTGGTGGCCCGATGGCGGCGGTCGTAGCAAGAAATTGAAACGTACGGGAGTGCTCACGGTGGTACAAGACACCGTCCAACTTTGCTGTTTATAACAATAATTTTCAGTTTCTTGCAAGTTTATGCTAAAAGGCATGTGTTCTGTGCTTTGTGTTTGACAAAAGTGAACATGTACTGTCGTGTTTTTTTATAATTCAATAAATTACTACGAAAAAGAAGCTTGTCCAATGCTCAGCTACGTTGCAGGTCAAAAAACAAGACTACTGGAGCCGAAGCAACACCTGCGCGATTATTCAGAAACGTGCCTTTTCAAAGCTCGGTATGGTGGGGGGGATGCCGCGGTCAATGTACCGATTGATGCTGGATTGATGAGTACATGTAACGGTGGGGTGAATCTTGCTATATCCTCCATTGGTTCTCCTATGCCAGACGCTCAGTGACCCCGTATTCTTAAACACGCCTTCACTCAGCGCTTCTCCTCGACTCAGCCAAGTCGAGGCGACGAGCGTTCCCTCACTCAAGGCGCCGTTGCGTTTCATGAACACTACTTCAGTTTTCCTCCGCCAAGGAACGCCTTGAAAATGCGCCCTTGACTCCAGTGAAGTGCACCGACCGAGAAAAGCGTCTGATATCGAGGCTATTCTTCAATGCGCTTAGTAAAAGCCCAATTATTTAAGACAGGTATGTGTTTTCGTTAATTTGGCTTCGTTATCAAATGACAACACGGCGCAATGCACAAATTTAGCTCGGCAGCGCTGCCACTGTTAGCGTTCGACTGATAGATCAATCAATGTACCGAATGATGCTGGATTGATGAGTACATGTAACGGTGGGGTGAATCTTGCTATATCCTCCATTGGTTCTCCTATGCCAGACGCTCAGTGACCCCGTATTCTTAAACACGCCTTCACTCAGCGCTTCTCCTCGACTCAGCCAAGTCGAGGCGACGAGCGTTCCCTCACTCAAGGCGCCGTTGCGTTTCATGAACACTACTTCACTTTTCCTCCGCCAAGGAACGCCTTGAAAATGCGCCCTTGACTCCAGTGAAGTGCACCGACCGAGAAAAGCGTCTGATATCGAGGCTATTCTTCAATGCGCTTAGTAAAAGCCCAATTATTTAAGACAGGTATGTGTTTTCGTTAATTTGGCTTCGTTATCAAATGACAACACGGCGCAATGCACAAATTTAGCTCGGCAGCGCTGCCACTGTTAGCGTTCGACTGATAGATCAATCAATGTACCGAATGATGCTGGATTGATGAGTACATGTAACGGTGGGGTGAATCTTGCTATATCCTCCATTGGTTCTCCTATGCCAGACGCTCAGTGACCCCGTATTCTTAAACACGCCTTCACTCAGCGCGTCTCCTCGACTCAGCCAAGTCGAGGCGACGAGCGTTCCCTCACTCAAGGCGCCGTTGCGTTTCATGAACACTACTTCACTTTTCCTCCGCCAAGGAACGCCTTGAAAATGCGCCCTTGACTCCAGTGAAGTGCACCGACCGAGAAAAGCGTCTGATATCGAGGCTATTCTTCAATGCGCTTAGTAAAAGCCCAATTATTTAAGACAGGTATGTGTTTTCGTTAATTTGGCTTCGTTATCAAATGACAACACGGCGCAATGCACAAATTTAGCTCGGCAGCGCTGCCACTGTTAGCGTTCGACTGATAGATCAATCAATGTACCGAATGATGCTGGATTGATGAGTACATGTAACGGTGGGGTGAATCTTGCTATATCCTCCATTGGTTCTCCTATGCCAGACGCTCAGTGACCCCGTATTCTTAAACACGCCTTCACTCAGCGCGTCTCCTCGACTCAGCCAAGTCGAGGCGACGAGCGTTCCCTCACTCAAGGCGCCGTTGCGTTTCATGAACACTACTTCACTTTTCCTCCGCCAAGGAACGCCTTGAAAATGCGCCCTTGACTCCAGTGAAGTGCACCGACCGAGAAAAGCGTCTGATATCGAGGCTATTCTTCGATGCGCTTAGTAAAAGCCCAATTATTTAAGACAGATATGTGTTTTCGTTAATTTGGCTTCGTTATCAAATGACAACACGGCGCAATGCACAAATTTAGCTCGGCAGCGCTGCCACTGTTAGCGTTCGACTGATAGATCAAGCGGGAGCTGTGTTTGAGGTCTGGCAACGATCGCACCCCAGCAGCTGAGCATGGCTATAGTGCCTAGAGCCGCTATTCTGGACATTCCGCCATTTTCTTCGAGGCGTGACGTAGGCGCGACGCTTACAAAATGGCGCTGATGGCCCCGTTTTGCTTTCGTAACGTGACGCAAATTTGACGTTTCGCCTAAGAAACTGTAATATAGGCATTTAAACTAGCGTGGTTGATAAAGCAAAACAGTTTTCCTCCCCAGTAAAAATAAAGCAGCTAGCTCAAAGCGTACGATTATTCCATCAAAATCGTTTCTCGCTTCCGTCGTCTGCATGCGCGCAGGCTGTCGTCTGCTTCATTAGCTAGGATGCGTGTCCTCGGGAAACGGAATGAGTCATCGTATATTGGCGCGCACGCGCTTGCTTTCTACCTTGAGACAATATACGCGACCTGCCAGTGATGAACTGCGCCCGCTCTAGGCCGCGTTATCGCTATCTCGTGATCCGCAAGTGACTCAGCCCGACTCGTCTGGCTGAGAAGCGGCCGAATATCATCGATAGCGTTGCGCGCGCCACAGTTATACGCTTGAGCGACGCAAACGCCGGCACTGCCATCTCTTGTGCACTTCGCCGCTTACTCGCACCGCGAGAGGAAACTTCAAGGCGCCGTCTTGCGTACATTTCTTTTTGTAAATTAAAAAGTCACCGTTGTCATAGCCTCTGATGACGCGAAAAGTCATTAATATTGATTACAATACAAACACAATAGTGAAAAGTGCGAAATGTCGCAGAAAGTTTGCTAGTTTCAACCAATATTATTTCAAATAAACGTGTTTTTAATAAAAATGATGGTTCAAAACACAAATGCCAACACCACCCGAGAGCGATGCAAATGCTATGAGCACGCGTTGTGAACAAAAGATTTTCATCGCCCCAATTGACAGGGAAAATGCGGCGATACGCATGCCTCTCCACTGTCATTGCATATGGCCGCTCATTACCATAATTCGCGTGGCTCGTCGCACCACAAATTATGGCGGAAAATCTCTGCAATGGCGGCCGAGCGCAACGTCACGCAACGTAAAATTGACGTTTACGAAACAGCCCTTCCTGTGACGCTCTTAACAGGATATTCCTTCAGCCAATCAGCAAGCTGACATGCCGGCTATCTTGGGACGCCACCACATATTCGCGAAATTGCAGATGCATTGCACGAGCTTCTGCACGCTACCGTCCACTTTCTTTTTAAGCGCTAAAGTCGCAATAGAGGTGCCAAGGACCACAAAAAAGTATTAGTCGATAAAGTTTGCAGCTCCACGTCACGTTTCATCATTCTGACGAAAACGCAAAATTGCATTTAGCAAAACTTCCGTTTCCCGGCACAAATTTCAAAACACGTGACCTCCGGACAGCCAATGAGACAGCCAAGATGGCGGATAATGGCGGCCGTGCAGCCGCCATGCGTGTCCAGAATAGAGCCCTAGAATATACTTACTAGTGTGCCGACCGCCGGGCGTTTCCAATGGGAGACGCTGGCACCGCCGGTGATGCCTTCCGCCGGAGGCCCCCAGACGGCGACACTGTTTGGGACCGTGCTAACCGAGCGGCGCATCACGCGTCACTTGCGCTTCGGGTGCACTTCGGATGCGCGTTCATAAGCGCAGTCGGTTGCGGCGCGTTGTAGCTTTCGAGCAAGTAGCATGTGGTGCCTCCGCATGTCATTGCTGGGTTTCTTTCTGTGCGCGTGGTTCGCACTTGTGTCTGTTCACGGACGGAACCGAGATGTCGCAGAAAACGAGGCGTAAACACAGCACCTGTTTTGTCCCATATTGTACAACTGGATAGCGCTCAAACAACGAGCAAGTCTCATTATTCAGCGCCTGTTGACTGGCCAGAACGTTTTGGCGAGTGGGAGAAGAATATAAGAGGGCTGATCGAAGGCTAACTCTGGCGGCTGTCGCTTGTGAGAAACACTTTAATAATTGCTACATTGAGCGCTCCTTCAAGATTAGTCGACGGTGTGTCGCCCATGAAAATGTGCCCTGTTTAATTACCGTCATTTATGGTAATTAATTTAATTTATGGTAATTAGATACAACTTGGTGCGAATTTAGCATTTGTGGACATGTCTCGCATATAATAGTTTAATGTGGAAAAAATTTACGCTTCGGAAACCACGTATTTATTTATTGGTATTTTTCGCAGAAACACCCCGTATCGTGTAGCGTTATAATGATAACTGTGCCTACGATCGTTTGTAAGTGCAACGAAATCATATTCTTTCGATTACGCTTTGCACCTCAACCAACGCTCCGCAGAACGAAACGGGCTGGGACAGCCCATTGGCGTCTGTCGCACATGCGCGCGTTGGCTAGAGACGCCGCTCGGCATAGCACGGTCCGTACGGCTATCGCCGTCTGGTGGCCGCCGGCGGAAGGCATCATTCTCCGTGCCACCGGAAAGCCCGCGGTCGGCACACTAGTATGTATATTCTAGGCACTATAGCATGGCGCTTGGCTGAGAAACAAGAAAATTTGCGCCCGCATTTGTCTGCTGCTCATTGTTTTCTTGTGCTTAATTTGTGGTTCACGTTGCAGTTGTTAATCGTGGTTATTATCGATGATATTGTCCGTGTGTGTACTGTGACCAAGCCGGATTGACCTCGAAGGAGGCAACGTATGGAACGGCCGATGGGCAGCTTTGTTTAATTTCAAGACCGAGTGCTGCTGAAAGCTTTCTGAAAGCAACGACAGGACAAAAAATAAGGGTGAGTGAGCAGTTTATGCATGGAAGCACATTACGCTGTTGCGGTTTTCGTGAATTTGCCGCCGTGCTATCAATAAAACGTGTCCGATGTATCCAAGCATGACTGGCTCCAGTTGCTCATGCTGCGGGCATTAGCACCCGTAGCATACTATTCGAGGCAAGATTGCGCGAGACGTTATTTTTTTCTTTTTCTTTTTGCATTTGAGCTTGTGGGAGATTCGGCGCGACAATCTGTTATCGGTTCAGCTGTTTAAACATAAATGCACAAGGCACCGCTACGCGCCTGTGTCTGATGATCATTCCAGTATCGCGTAATACCCCTGACACACGGGCACTCTAAAGTCCTTTTGGTAAGGGGACATCTACCGGAAAGGCGTTCAAGTGCAGTGACACACGACAAAGGTGTATCTTCCTCCCGGCAAAGTTCATTTGCGGGAAAGAAGATCGGGCATCTACTTTTCGAGCGGAAAGGTGTACTCTCGCATAAGCGTGCACAACTCAATAGAAGAAAACCTGTTACATAACTACGGTGCCCAGTAAGTATTTGTTTTACCTTGGAAAATGTTTTAAATTTTAGCGGTAATGCGATTTGTCGAAAAGGGAAGATTTACTCCAGCTATACTCTGTTAACGCCCGCACCACGCCGTTAGCGCTGCCATGTTGAATTCCAAATATGCGCATTATAAGCCATGAAAAAAGGGAAAAATTGTGTTTAGGTTCTACAATCACTAAATGTAATCAACATGCGCAGCGTCTTGTAAATGTTTTTTTCTCTGGCTGCTTTCACAAGCAGCGCTTTTTCTTTTTTTGCTCCGATAATTTGAGGAACCAGCTAAAACGTTAGTGCGCTGCTGTGTGTCTTCGGCGCAACTCCTTTCTGCAAAGGCTCCTTCGAAGTAACAAAAGGCGTTTCCTGCAAAGGACTTTACTTTTGCCCGTGTGTCAGGGGTATGAGAAACCTTTGAGTAGAGAAGAAGCAGTTGTAGTAAGCATGTGGCAGAATGCATATGGTTGAGTGCGTAGCTCTGGCAGTTTTAAGGAAACAAACGTTTTTCAGTCCTGTACTTTATTTTATAAGCCGTGGTGGTTAGTCGGTGTGTTCAAATAGTAGCACATATCGTCAATGAACCAGCACTGGTGCCTGCATTTCCAGTGTTGCTTCACTTCATATATACGCTACGCAATCCTTTATTCTTCCGAAAATTCACTTGTCAGTAGTTCATTACCAGCATTAGTGCTTTTTCGTCTTACCTTTTTCAATGTGCTATGTTGTAACATCTCCTGCACGTTCCATAAACTGTGCTTTCAAGTTCACGCAACGGCGACATTTTTTTAGTTGTGCTATGTCTTTTCATTTCAATTGGTTAGCTGCACTAAACTTAACGTGCGAGCGCCATGTGTACATAACATTCTTGGCATTCTGCTGCAATATGAGGGCCTTGGAAAGACCAGATGATGGAAAAAAATCCAACGTCTGTGTTGCACGGTAAGACATGTGACTGACGTGAAAGCATCGATAGATACGGTGCCCGCCTGTTGGAATTGCACCATCTCGCTTCCCCTAAAGAACTTAGGTGCTGCGAAAGTACTTGACTGATCTGCTCGGTAGTTAGTCTGTGCTTATTTTTCATACTTATCATTATTATTATTGATGTTATGTCTGGCCACATTGACAAAATGCTGAAATGCACGCCGTGTTATTTAAAAACGCAAACATGAAACAGCTATGCCATAATGAAATCAAACTGATATTTCATTCCTCTTCAACTCTCATATATTATTGTTTTGAAGATGATTATGATGTGCGAAGTCATGAGTTGACCATAATGTGTTACGGTTGAGACGTGAGCTTTTTACTGCCCACAATTTGTAATGCAACACTTTAGTATTTAGTGGAATGTTGAAGCTACTCTTGCATGAGCAACTGTACATCAAGAAATATACCAGTTTTAATGGTTGATCTCAGCTTTGCTGAACTCAGCTTTGCTTTGCTACTACCGGCGGTAGTAATGCGCTCTATACTGTATTTTTCAGCAACGCCATTGTGACAGTATGCATCACCATTTGACCTGTTGTGGGATCCCACAAGACACGCTTTGTTCCTCGGTCAATTACTGAACTTCTGAAAGCCCCATGGAAGCCAACTGTCATCCGCATCGAATGGAGCAAATTCATTGTTGCGGCCTTCATAATTCATCTTAAGCTGAAGTTAGAACCGGAGCTGAAACAGCGTATATTCTGTAAGGATTTACCACTGCATACCGTCGGGTGGCCACACCCGACAGTATGATACTGTCTAGAACACGGATGGTGTTTTATTCTAGAATAGCTTTGTCAGTAGTACTACTACTTGTGTTTGTAGTATCAGAGTCCACGCTCTTTTTGCAATCCTATCAGAACACAAAAAGACGAGGATAATTTTAATTTATTGTTTCAGAGATTGACACATGGATTGACTAGAAATAATTCAGTGATACAGACTGCTTTATTAAATATGGCTTAAGAAAAGAAACCTGGATGAGAAATACAGACTTAAGCTGCAAGGTGCCTATGAAGGCAAATGTATGCGAAATGCCTTTAGTGGTGATGTTTGAGCTGTTAGGATGTTAGAAAGGAGATAGAGGTTTTAGCCAAAATAGTGTGACAACGACTCAGTGCAGCAGGACACATT
This sequence comes from Dermacentor silvarum, assembly GCF_013339745.2. Taxonomy (NCBI): domain Eukaryota; kingdom Metazoa; phylum Arthropoda; class Arachnida; order Ixodida; family Ixodidae; genus Dermacentor; species Dermacentor silvarum. Next base: position 296,490,061 of record NC_051154.1, read on the forward strand.
AACTGGAGCTCCACTCTTCTCCGCTTGAACATCAACGCAAGCGCAGCACCCTTGAAAAGGCAGTTGCTCTGTGTGGTTGCGTTGGCAGCCTGGTTCCTGCATAAGAGAAGGGGTTGGTCATAAACATACAATGATGTTAATCCACATCAAAACTAGCTTAGGTACTGCATTTGTTTTCTTTAGTTTACCTTTCGTAGTAAATACATTCGTTAAAGATATTCATTGTGTTCAGGAAGCCGATTTTTTTTACATTGATGAGCTCGGACTGTTTTCATTCATATTTGCAAAGATACGGTTTTAATCTGGTCTGGCGTTTGCACAGCCAGACCGACATACATCAATCTAACATTTACATAATGCACTCATTATTAGCTGCAATGTGCGCAACAAATATGTGACATATATCTTGCTACCACTTGCTAGCATTTTCTGTATTAGGAGCTGGGTGAACCACTACAGCTTTTTTTTATCACAATAAAGATAATGTGATGTACAAAAACTATCCTCTCTTGTATTGTTATTCAATGTTTTGTATTGAAATAAAACATTACATTCCCTCTGTATACATGCAGGTATAATTATGAAAACCATTTCATGGTTGCTCACTTCCTCGTTGGGCTTAGATGTTCATAAGCATGATAAGCTAATTAAATTGAATAATTTGAAGCAAGGCTCACGTAATTATTGCTAACGACTTTAAATAGCAGCTACTGCACACGTCCCACGCAAAATTACAGTATACTTTTTGTTTTCCCTATAGCAACTAACTGCATGAAATTATAGAGAAACAGAAAAGTGAACGCACCTGGTCGTTTATAGAGCAGCTCGCCTTGCTGTGGTGCGCTTCGCCGTCCTTGGAATAGCGTAGTAAGGGATGCACCCGAGTACAAATCGCTCAGGTGGGGCGAATTCCGGCGCTCGCCCAGCCAGACCCGCATCCAGCAATCGAGCACACAGGCAATACACCCACTAATGGCGGGAATCTTCGCAGTTTTCTTTTCATAGGTTCGAAGTCCGCCGCAGTTATGTATCGTGCCGCGCTTCAAATGATGCTGATTTGTATGACCACCCGCGAGAAACACGGCACTGGCGCTGATAGTAGTTTCGGAGCAGTCGCACGAAGAATCCACGTATGCAGGTCATCAACTGGCTCATGCACGGAATAAGACGACAGGTCACTGCACTAGCTGGCAGTCTTCTTGACAGTACGGCCGATCTGCTGGCGAAAAAAAAAAAAAAAAAAGCGGCGCGATTTTTTTTTACCCTCCCCCTTTCGCTATAGCACTTTGTTTTTATTTTTTTATGATAACGTTGTTCCGCTCGTTTCATCTTTCCCTCCTGACTTTGCTATCCCTCTCCCATGCCTCGCGCAATGCTCTTTTGTTTTTCTTTAGCTGTCCGTGGCGCCTTTTTTCTTTTATTTTATTTTCTTTTTGTCGCGGGCGATATCAGACGCACCACCGGACCGAAGCGCGCGCTCCGCGCTCCTCTAATGTCCAGCCGTGCCATTCGTGCATTCGTGCAGCGTGATTGTGCGCAGTGGATTCTTTGTGCGTTTTCATGCCCGCAGTCGCGTTCATTATTACAATCCAGCAAGCAGGTGCCCACATTGTATTAAAAAACTATTTCCACTTACAACACAACAGTTCTTTGGACTCACTTTATTGTGTTCGTTTGCGAAAACCAGAATAGGAGCAGACAGTGCAACACACTATAGAATGCAACAAAACGCGGATGGTGGGTGTTTCATGTACGTACATGCAAAAAAAAAGCATTTATTGTAATTACTCTACTGGCCAATGCGCAGAATAGCATCTCACGGCCTGCTTCTCGCTCGGTCCATAAAATCCACCTCCGTGAAGTGCGCCGAGCATATTCTGCGGTTGCTGACCTTGTCTCTTGGCAAACCCATTAGGTCCATCCTTCCAGCGTAGGTTAAAAACGCTTCCATCCTCAAGAACAGTGAAGATCATAAATTATAACATCGCAGTTGGAACATTCAAAACTGAGCTCGTTTCGCGTGGCGGCAGAGTACTAGTTGTGATATGTGAACCTTAATTCTCAGAAACGCATTTTTAAACGATGCCGACCAATTAGCTAGAAATAAGTGCGAAGCGCACACCTACACACGTGTTCCTTGCGATACGCACAGGTGGTACTATATTTATAAGGAGCTTTATGTTCGCTGCTTGTTGACATAACGATTTACTGCATCGTTGTGGTGATTTCAAATCAGCTAGCTGCAGCCTCACCACCGGACAGCCATGTACAGGTGCCCACAAAATAACTCGGAACGCCAGACCGGTGACCGCTCGTCGACGCAGCACTAGAGGTGTGCGCCCGTGTCGGTTTCGACTGGCGGCGGAGTGGTGGTTGTTTCTGGTCGGCGGCGGCGTCGTCGTCGGCGCGGCGCCGGGTATTTGATCGGCGGCGGCGCACTGCCATTTTTTGTCGGCGGCGTGGAAACCGAAACCACAAATTTAAAGAGCTGTTTCGCTACAACCTTCATTGCTAAACTGATTGAAATTCTGGGCTTTTCATAATAAGGATGGAGAGGACCGAATACAGAGGCGTTGAAAGTGAGAGAAACAAAAAACGGGTTTTGATAATCTTTTGCTTTTTAGCCGACACATAGGGAAAAATATTCGGCACGTATCTGAAGGCGCGTAAAGTGTGTTTGCACATTTCATCCCCCATGAATATGCCGAACCTTGCTTATTTTTTGCGTCGTAGTCGCAATTGTTTTCTTTTTTTGCTATGCCTCGGTTTATGAGATATTGTTCCATTGAGCAAATAGTCAGTGAATTCCACTAGAATTGCTAAGCCAGCACCAGCGCACGTGACACTCTCTAGATATGTTAATCTTGCTTCCATTTGTCCTGAATGTTTTATGTAAAAATAAATAAAAAATATAGAACAGACCTCTTCTCTTACCATCTATTGCTGGGTTCAACTCTTAGGCTGTCAACCAATCACCAGATGCTACAACACACATTCCCGACTAGACAGTAAGTGAAATCACTTGTTCTGAATATTAGTTACTCTTTGCTTAACTTTTCTTAAAACGGACTTTTTCCAGGAAGAAAAGTGAATCAATATACTTTTTTTTATTTTTGCTTCAGGTGAATATTTTTTCAGCTGAGATATGTTATGACATGGTTCAAAACAAATTTTACTGAATTTTATAACTCGTCATCACGAGGTTGATTGAGCCAAGTGCGGATTAGTAGAAATGCAGGCATTGCTCGGATGCACAATTACTTGAGGGGAAAAAAAGTTTTTTAACCTGCACGTCGAAACTGTGCTATAGTTCAGTGCAGCTATCGGTGTCGCTGCATTTGATTTTTCATATGAATGTTCCAAAGAAACAGCACCATCCAGTAGACATGTAGTAATATTTTTATTTAGGAAACGAACAAACTGGGAACAAAACAATGATTAGACCGAACAATTTCGTTCAGAGGCAAGATTTGCAAAGGCTGTAGTTATCAAGGAAATAATCCTTGACCGTCACGGCTACCCCCTTCTTGCAGTCGTCTGGCAGTTTGTGAAAATCCATAAAGTGTCTCTGCATGTTCGACGAGCTTACTGTGCACGCGTAGCGTTTTACCTTGCAGCTGCGGTGGGAACAGGCGAATATTTAAACTCTCACAATGAAATGATGAAACGGCTACGACCAACAGATTTAGTTCCATAAAGAACCAACGGCGCTCTACTCACGATTCAAAGACTTTGAGTCGTCCTCCTTTAATGACTTGGTCAAGCAGCCCTTGCAGTAGTAGTCCGTTCCAACTGTCTTCTGATTTCCCCCAGTGATGTATGTTAAGTGTCCAAAATTTTTCCAAACAAAAGTAGACTTCACCTTCGAATGCAACGGAATAATGCGAAAACTTCCAACAGGCATCTTTAACACATCGGGGCCAGAAATGGCTATCTCGCAACAAGTTGCATCTCGCGCGTTGATGCTTTTTTCAGACACATCGCCAATTCTATCCGCAACCACAGTACCCACGACTGTCAAGCCGTCATTCCGACGTTCTGAGGCCGCTGTTCCCTCTCGTCGCTCCATATTGCGCTTTTGAAAGAGGAGTTTCGGGATCCCACCATGACACGTTGCGCTGACTGGTGACGACACGCAGTTTCGCCCTAAGGGCGAAGCAATGAATGCGATAGCAACACAGCAATGTCATACGAAGTAAGGTGAGCGGCTTTGGTAGCAATATGAATTGTAGTAAACATGAGCTGATTAAGTAAGCAGGTGTGCTGCGGTGTAAGTAGACCGACATGAAGAGAGACTCGATGACCACGAGAAGACGCGTGTGAAACGGTGGTGTTGATGAGAAGCGCTTCCCGTGGGCAGCGCGTGCGAAGGGACACACCTGTAGCGCTGCACTGCCGATCCGGGCAGCATTGCATGTGTAGCGTGCGTTGGAAAATGTCGCCCGACTAGTACTAACTGAATGAACAAGCGTGGTGTGAGCGCGCACAAACAAACACGAATAGATCACACTGAATGACTGCAGACAACGACTGTCAAAACGCTGGCAGCAAGCATACGCCGCAGCGGGCGAAGGTACGTGCGGTCTATCGCTTCAACGGAAACTGAGCGGCGAATGCACGGCGCATAAAGGTCAGAGCCGTGTGGAGATAAGAGACGGTGCAGACGAGCGACGAGCGCGGTTGTTGGCAGCGTAGAAGTGCCCCCCCCGCTCCCTCCGGCGCTGGCTTCCTGCTTCCTTGCTTGCGCGTGGAGATGAGTGCGTTCGCTCTCCGTGATAGCGCGCGTCCCCGCACGCTTCCGCTCGGGCATACGGCGCGCGGCGAAGATTTTATCTATACGGAACCTCACGGCGACGGCGACGGCGACGGCGACGCCGACGGCAGAAATCCGGTTGAAGTGTCCATATAATTGCTATCGCAATAAAACGTCGGCGGCGGCGGCGCCACAAGAACAGTCGGCGGCGGCGCGCCGACGTCTCGGCGCACACCTCTACGCAGCACACCCGCGGAAAAAATATTTATTTATTTATTTATTTATTTATTTATTTATTTATTTATTATTTATTATTTCAGTACTCTCAGGGCCAGAGGCATTACAGAGAGGAGGGGCATACAAAATCGGCGGCAGTTTCCTTAAATTTGTTGACGTCGGTGATGGCAGCGATGAAGGCAGGGAGATGGTTCCAGTCATTTCCAGTTCAAGGAATAAATGAATTTATGCAAAGCCTAGTTCGGCATTGCGGTATTCCTACCTTGAAGTTGTGGTCAATGCGTGAAGATATATAAGATGGAGGGAGGAGTAGCTTATCAAAGCTTATCAAATACAGCCTTGTACTGCGCGTGCGCGGAAACCCTAGCAAGCAAGCCGCGCTCCCTAGGTGGCCACAAAATAACTCGGAACTAGAGTGTTATACAATACGGTCGAGTGGGACGAGCGGCTGGGGTGGCGCATGCTTTGCAGTGAGGCACCCGACCTGGAAAAATACGGTGGCGGCGCTGCGATCGAAGTGGATGGGGCCACGTCAAGGTCGCTCCGTTGGAAACTGCTGGCGATACTGCTCCGCAGGGCTATTCGTACTACTTCGCGCGCTGGTATTTGCGTTCAGACTGCTCAAATGGTGTTCATAATTGCATATGGCATGTATTTATCCCTTAAGAATAAATCCCTTTATTTCTCTTTTTTATTTTATTTTTTAACGCCGCTTGGTGATTCCGCGTGCTTTGCGGCCGCAGTGTCAGCTTTCATTCTACTATGTTATTGTACGGTTCCCTTTCGAGAACAAATATTTTTCTCGTTCTTCACGCAGCATGTATTTCTCGTGTGTATTGTTGCGCATATAGTTTTACATCAGTAGGTCATATATGAAACATACGTAACCTTCCTGCTTCGCCGCTTCAAACAAGTAAAGCATATCTGCCCCATCGCGCGCCTTGTACTCAGATTTACGGGAAGCATTGTCATAGATAAAAAAAAGACTAAACTGCAGCGCAATATTCCATTCAAGTTACCGCCTTCCTCGCGTTACAGAATGCGGATTAATTGGTACGGGGTCAATTATTACGGTCGGACTTCGAGCGCCGAAAATGGTTTTAATTTGTCATTCTAATGCTAATCTTAGGCCGTAAGCCGTACGTGGCATTTTTTTTCAGTTGATACTTCAAAAAGAAAAAGAAAGAAAAGAAAGAAAACCTGCGCGGTAGCCTTAGCCTAATTAGTGGCTATATAGTGGATACGGCGTTACGCTGCTAAACTGGAGCTCGCGGGTTCAATCCAGGTCGCGGAATTCGACAGGAACGAAATGGAAAAAGACTCAGTGCACTTCTATTTAGGGGCACGTTAAGAATCCCAGGTGGTGAAAACTAAACTGGGTGCCTCATAATCATATCGTGGTTTTGCCACATAAAACTGAAAATTTTTTAAATAAAAAAATGCAGGTGGTTGCGTTCTTCGCCTGTTTTCTAGGAGTGTAAACAAAATAAATTATTGTCGAGCCTAATTTCCAAGAAAACCATGTTACGCTTACCCTATATTTCATACATAAATGTAACGCCGTTCCCCAATGTATGACCGCTCAACTCAGCAGGTTGTACATTATAAACGGCTGCTTTCAGTTCTCCGGCGCACTATCATAACGACCATAATGAAACAATTAAAGGAACGGCATGTCTCACATACACGTAGAGTTATGTGCAGATCTGTTGAGCTCGTTGAAGAAGATAATTAAGTGCGGTACCACATGGGGCACCCAGTTTTAATGGGTTGCAAACATGGTGAGACTGTCAAACAATGTTTTCCTTGTCTGAATCAAGTTAGCAGATTTACAGGCTGCCCCAAAACGGGGCGTTTATATTGAATGAAAGCTATAGGAACTTGTTAAACAGGACTTAATGACACCCGTGCATTAATTCTCTCAGGAATTATGCCTCTGCGCAACAGCCACGACTCTCCGGCAGCACAATCATTCTGAATAACAGTCCTCACTTACATCGGTCACTCACCGTTGAGACTTCAATGGTGCTGTTATGCGTTACATTCGAACGGAAGCGACTATTAGGCGCGCTTCACGCCCTTTCGCCTTCTCTACGGTCGCGAAGTCCAGACTATGCTGGACGCTATGCTGCCGTGTCAAGACGCTGACCTATTGACAACTGACGCCGAGGAATTTACAGAGTGTGCTGAGGAAGCTCGGCAGCTCGCGCGGCTGCATATCGGCCAGCAGCAGCAGGCAGACTCACGACGCTACAACATCCGCCACAGGGACGTGTCCTACAACCCCGGGGACGAAGTTTGAGTGTGGACCCCCGTTCGCCGTCGTGGCCTCTGTGAAAAGCTGCTGAGCCGGTATTTCGGTCCGTATAAAGTGCTCCGCCGCGTCAGTGACGTAAACTACGAAGTTGTTCCGGACACAACATCGCAGACCCGGAGTAGGACACAAAGACAACCGACCTCAGACATTAGTTCATGTTGTGCGCATGAAGCCGTACAGTGCGCGTTCGTAACTTTTTTTGTGTTTTCGTTTTTTCTTCTCTCATTCCCTTCTTTGTTTCTACTTTTCATTTATCTTTGGGAGCTTGCTTCTTCGTTCATTGACTGTGCCGGCGTGACGGCTACATTTTTTTGTGTACTTTCCCTTTGCCTGCCTTCTTATTCTTTGTCTTCTACACCTATTTTTTTAGCATCGAGGCGATGCTCTTGTTCGGAAGGGGGGATATTGCCACCTATAGGTAGTGGGTCGAGGGCAAGAGTGGGTCGAGCCCAAGAGAAGAAGGAAGACCGCGCGCTCCTTCTCTGCTCAAGCCAGCTCCGACTGCGGCGTCTTCCAAGAGTCAGCTGCTCTACGTTTATTAAACCTTCAGGACTACTTCTCGAGGCTCGTGAGAATATATATATATATATATATATATATATATATATATATGTATATATATGACTATTATTTCAGCGAATGAGAGTTTTCTGTGGAGTATTTACTGGTAAGTGTGTTACTGCAAACACGTGCGCTTATTCCCGTCGGGAGTTCTCACTTTTTCAATTAGTGCATTTAGCGTATTTGTTATTTTTCCCCTTACATATATATCGTGAATATATGTGACGAAACGCACAAGGCTGGTGCGGTGCAATAGTCTGGAAGGAGGAAGACAAAGAATAAAGGCAGTGTTCGGGCGACCATGTTTGTTTCCGTCCGCAACCTCCTGCTCGCGTCACACGAGTCGACAGGATGAAGACCTAGCAGACACCTCATCAGCCACACATCATCATGGAAGTCTTCCACGCCACGCCGGGAACCCCAAGCGCATAGATCCACCACCTACACCGACCAGCATCGTGACCGCATCACCGCAAGCCTTGGACATACCCAAGTACACCGGATCAGGGGACGATGGGTCCGTGGAAGATTGGTTCCGTCTCTTCGAGCTCCACGCATCCGCTGCATCATGGTCGGAACGGGATATGGTCTCCAACTACAATGACTACGTCGCCGGTGAGGCATTTCGCTTTTACCTTACGCACATCTTCGAAAACGACGAATCGTGGAGGAGATGATCAGTCAATTTAAAGTATACGCTGCAGACCCCCTCATTATCCAACAGGTGGAGAAGTCGCAACTGGGTCGCCGTAGTCACCCGCAGTCTCCACGTAGCAATCATCATCAGTGCCAGCCAAAGCCAACCATGACTCGATCATCGGCAAGTTTTTCATATAGTGATCCTCCCGAAAAAACGAAACAACATCGCACGCCTACCATGATTTCACCACGCACAATGGACATAGTAAAGCCTGCGTCCGCTGAGCGATATCCAAGTTGCTTAGCTTCAAGACCAAACATTCCGCCAGGTTTCAGTGCCGAGCATGAGTCGCGAATATGGGCGTCTTCATCATGGTATCATACTCCTGCCATCGCGAATGCATTGGACGAGTTCACTGCGTCTTATACGTGTGACCCGCCGCCTGGTATCAAGTCACGCTATTCTTCTATGACGCTCATTTCGCAGCCCGTGCTTCACAGAATTGCTTTGTTCGCGCATGGCACCTGGAATTTTCCAGAGTCGGACCTATCACTGAAAGCGCATGCTGAAGTCACGTCTACAGCGACATCATCCAATGATCGAACATCCAGGATTGCAAGGCTGCATGAATTCCGACTACGGTACCGTTCGCACCAGTCAAGCTAAGAGTGCTGCTATTACTTCCAGCGGTGACATGAAGCAGACTGCCTTCCCGCCAAGATTACAGAAGGAAACCATCACGACCGTGTGCTCTTTTGCTCAAGGAAGACGATTCACTTTCGGCAGAACCGGATAAGCCACGTTCGTTAGGAGACCAAGGGACTTCGCAACACATAATCTTCCGCGCACAGCATCACAAAGAACCGCTGCCTCTGCAGAAGCGTCGCAGGCCCCTAGCGTCACACCCTGCCATATGACAGTAGCGCCCACTCATTATGGCGTCGTGGCAGCTTCAGAAGAACCTTCTGTGATTCCTGGCACAATGCTTTTGCCACCAGTCAAGTCTCCCACAAGCCAGCACTGTACCAGCTACCGACAGCTTCCCACGTCAATTTGCAAAACAAATCAAAGGCTAATTCTGATGGAAACACTACCTCAGCAACTCCCGCCGCAATATGAGAAACATCAACTCCATCAACAACGTCCGCAACCACGACGACAATGATACAGAAGACGACAAAGAGCGTCACCGGAAGAACAAATGCATCGTCAGAAAAGACGTGGACCCGCAAGGCGAGAAAACCCAAGACGAACTCGACGAATACTACGTTTTGCAAGAAAGAAACGTCGCCGAACACACATTCAGCACCACCTATCAGGACTGCTCCCACCCCAAGGATTCCTGCGACAACGCTGTGCACGACGACGGAAAAGACACGCGCGCTTTCCCGGCATACCGGACTAACAGAGACGTCGCCGCAGCGACCCAGTCCACCGAACGTTCGAGCAGGAGACACCGTGTGCCTACAAGTCGCGACGAGTCAGCCGACATCCACAACATCCGATTTGACCCGCCGGGGTGGCTCAGTCAGCTAAGGCGTTGCGCTGCTGAGCACGAGGTCGCGGGATCGAATCCCGGCCCCGGCGGCCGCATTTCGATGGAGGCGAAATGCAAAAACGCCCGTGTGCTTGCGTTGTAGTGCACGTTAAAGAACCCCAGGTGGACAAAATTAATCCGGAGCCCTCCACTACGGCGTGCCTCATAATCAGAACTGGTTTTGGCACGTAAAACCCCAGAAAGAAGAAGAACATCCGATTTCCCACTGCGGCAATATGTCAAAAACCTTCTTTCATCGGGTCATGCATATGCCGTCCGGAGTACAACAGCCAGCCTCGGCCACCCGAGCTATGCTGGACGTCACCGGACTGCCGCACATTTCTCGGAAGTTGGAATGAGTTTAAAGCCAGGACATTGTAATAACTGCACCTTCTGATATTTTGATTTATCATCTCCTTGCTAGCTCTCATGTTGTTTGCAGCACGCGCTCTCTCGGGGAGAGGGGGAAGCATGTGACGAAATGCACAAGGCTGGTGCGGTGCAATAGTCTGGAAGGAGGAAGACAAAGAATAAAGGCAGTGTTTCGGGTGACCATGTTTGTTTCCGTCCGCAACCTCCTGCTCGCGTCACATATATATGTCTATGTACCCTTTTATTTAATTACCTATCAATACATTGGCCAGTCTTCGCGCCACGCAGTTAATAAACCTTGTTTAGTGGACTCTAATATTGTTTTCTTCGATCATTGTCCCTTATCAATATCCACCAACAAGAAACGCGCGTAAAATGACACGATATCAATAATAACATTTTCTTACGTAGCCTTCACCGGTGCAGAGATGCCAGTTTCTTTAAGAGGACAGTGCTGAAAACAGCAGTTCATCTGGCTAACACTACATTTGGTACCGGCCGTCAAAAGTCATGGGCGCACCAAAGCAACTACAACATTACAAAAATGTACTGCACAGAGGTTCTGCGAGAAAAACTGGGCGTCCGCCAGCGTCCGTGTAGCAACGCGCGCTCGCTAGCAGACGACGCGCTTGACAACGACAGCAAAATTGAAGACGTCGCGTTGTACACTTCATGCCACAAATATGTATGTTTGGCAAAATGGTGTAAACATAAATTTGCACTTGAAAGAAAGCACTATTTTAAGAGCGTACTATGCGCAATCGGCCTCGGCGCCCGCAGCGAAAGTACGTTAAATATGCTGCGGAGCGCGTCTCCGCCCCAATCCAGTTAATGCCCCTTGATGTTAGAAAGTAGCGACACGCTTTGATCTACGCCGCACCAACCTCGCCGGCGCGGTCAACCTCCTCTTTTTCTCCCCCTCTTTCGCGGAGGCAGCGCATCCGCCACGCTGAATGGCTGCGGCGCTCGAGACTACCCCATCAGGTGACCCTGACGTCACGAATACAGATATGATATCATATCACGAATACAGCGCGAAACTTGCTTTCGCGCGCCTTTAGTTTCTCCCGCTCGCCATGAGCAGTCCAAGTGGTGGTCGCCCTGCCGCTCCGAACGTGTGTTTCCCAAGTTTTTCCATCCTTTCGTAGGAATCTGAGATTCGTTCTCCGTGAAAATGCCTTGCTGCTGCGCGTTTAAATGCAGCAGCAGGTCAGAGAAAGGGCAAGCCTTATTTTATATCCCCCGAGGTGAACGGAATGTCGTGCGTCGGAAGCAGTGGCTCCATAACATCGGGAGAAGGGATTTCGCCCCTTCTAAGCACGCCGTTCTTTGCGAGGTGAATGTTGCAGCTTTCCTCATATTTGTGGATGAAGTTGCATGAAGATTTTAATGCTGTTCGCATAGCCGGACTCTTCGTTCAGTTTAATACAGAGCACCGATAACTGTGCATATAGCTTTTTTTTTAAGTGAGTCGGCTGAAATTTTCGTTGACTCTTCGAGCCGTGACAAAGCTTTTTGTGTTTTCGCGCGTGCGTTAGTTTTCAAATGTATGTAATTTGTGAGTTAATACCTGTAACTCATATTTTGTAGTTGTGTGCGTGTGTGTATGCGTGTTTGTGTATGTGCGTGCTTGTGTGCGTGTATGTGTGTGCATGTGTGTGCGCACATGTTTGTGTGGGTGTGATCCTTGCGCCTGATACTTGTGAAGCAAAGGAACTATTTTACTCTTATTGCGTGCTTATTGTATCTTTGCAAGGTTTCAATACTGCGAGCATTTTTTGTTTCTTTATGTACTTTATGTTGCGAAGGCATGAACCGCAATATATAGGTAGATAAGTGGTATTATGTATTATTCGCGCATGCTCATTAAGTACAAGCCACGCACTTCTGATAATCTCCCTCAATTCTGATAAACTTGACATCTTGAAGTCTGTAAGTTAACTATCAAGTGTCAGTCTTAGCAGCTTCCGTGTAAGCAATCAGCCTTTTTTTTTGAGAGAGAGAGACTTAGGTTACTCCCAGAGGTGATGGAATGTAATTTCTCGTCGTTTCATAGTGACGGGATACAGGCGCGTGTGTAAAGTTCTATGTCGGCTGTTTCGCAAACACAGCACGTATTTCGCACAGTGGCATTGGTACAAAGGCTTTTGGCCCACTCATTTTGGCGAATTCACTTTAAGTAAACTATCACATTCCTTCTTGGTTACCTTCTCTGAGCCTTTTAAGAGCGAAGATAGTGAACCAAATTCTCGTTTATACTCTACGCTGCTTATATTGTATGCACCCAATACACCTCCGCGTTACGGACAACCGAAGTGGCGACGTAGAGGTAAACAGCTCAGCCACTGCTTGGTACTCATTTTTCGGAGCGCTTCCGCTTGTATTTATCGAAGCGTCCTAAAAAAATGGCACGACGTTCTATCGGAAACGTACTTTCGTCATGACAGTTTCACAAGGGATAAATTCCCATACAACGCTTCAAAGGGCCGAAAAAACAAGCACGCGCATTGATTCTAATGCGGCTGCGGCGAGCAACTGGAGGGTTCAGCGCCGCGCCGGCCCGGTGAGGGGGAGAAATCCGAGGAGAATTGAGGAGGAAAGCGCGCGCGTGGGGGAGAGTGTCGCTACTTTCTAACATCAAGGGGTTTTAAATCCAGTTCGCTCGCAGCGCCCTCGCACAATTTTTCCACACGTGGCGCCTCAGCGGGAGAGCGCCGTTCGGCCCCCTCGACCATTGTCTAGTACACTCTACCGAGAATGGAGCTAGCTAACGGAGCCGTTATTATGGGGCTGACACGTATGGCGGCTGCACGGCCGCCATTATCCGCCATCTTGGCTGTCTCATTGGCTGTCCAAAGGTCACGTGTTTCAAAATTTGTGCCGGGAAACGGAAGTTTTGCAAAATGCAGTTTTGCGTTTTCGTCAGAATGACGAAGCGTGACGTGGAGCTGCAAGTTTTATCGACTAATATTTTTTTGTGGTCATTGGCACCTATATTGCGACTTTAGCGCTTTAAAAAGAAAGTGGACGGTGGCGTGCAGAAGCTCGTGCAATGCATCTGCAATTTCGCGAATATGTGGTGGTGTTCCAAGATAGCCGGCATGTCAGCTTGTTCATTGGCTGAAGGAATATCCCAGTGAGGAGCGTCACAGGAAGGGCCGTTTCGTAAACGTCAATTTGACGTTGCGCTGGGCCGCCATTACAGAGATTTTCCGCCATTTTTTGTGGTGCGACGAGCCACGCGAATTATGGTAATGAGCGGCCATATGCAATGGCAGTGGAGAGGCATGCGTATCGCCGCATTTTCCCTGTTATTTCGGGCCATAAAAATCTTTTGTTCACAACGCGTGTTCATAGCATTTGCATCGCGCTCGGGTGGTGTTGCCATTTGTGTTTTGCACCATCATTTTGATTAAAAACACGTTTATTTGAAATAATATTGGTTGAAACTAGCAAATGTTCTGCGACATTTCGCACTTTTCACTCCTGCGTTTGAAGCTAAACATTTCGACAGAATTACCTGTCTGGTTGGGAAAATTGATTAAGACTTAGAGATTGACTCCAACCAAATAAGGAAATTTACTAGCCCGACGTTTCGGAACCAATTCGGCTCCTTCTTCAGGGGGTATTCTTCGGAGGTGGCTGGTGTGCCGCTTTGAAAAGGTCATTCGTAACAAAGGAGAGGAAGGGGAAAAGGAGAAAAAGGACCCCACCACAAGGACCCAATCAGTACTGAATAAGACGCTGGTCGAAATTTTCCGGAACCACCCAAATTCTCGAAATCTTAATCTAAAATTAATGTGCAGGAACGGGTCCGCACCCGCCTTTTACGGCTTGCCAAAACTCCATAAACCCGGAATCCCCTTACGGCCAATCGTAGACTTTTCATGCATGCTCCCCACTTCGATCACTATCCACATACTTGCACCAGATTATATCACCACTCACCGGAAGGACAGCATCCCACGTGCGCAACCCCGAAAACTTCATCAAGCTCATATCAAATGTACGCCTCGAAGATGATGAATGCCTGGTCTCTTTTGATGTGATCTCTTTGTTCACCAGAGTACCCATTCAGTTAGCTTTATCCGCAACAAGGGATGCCCTGGAACGCGACGACACACTCGACGAGAGAACCCCCTTCAGTGTAGACGAGATCTGCCGCTTTCTCGAGCTATGCCTATCAAATACCTACTTCCCCTTCCGAGGCAGCTACTACAAGCAGGTGAAAGGAACTCCCATGGGGGCCTCAATTTCCGTCACCATGGCTAACCTAACTATGGAAAATATCGAAGACAGAGCTCTGAGTACTTTTTCCCCGAAGCCAAAAATTTTCCTCAGGTACATGGATGATTGCTTCTGTATCGTGAAGGAGTCGCAAGTCGAAAACCTGCAGAGCCATTTAAATTCCATAGACCCGGATATACAGTTAACGTCGGAACGCGAACTAAACAGATCGTTACCATTCCTAGATGTACAAGTTACACGAACCAACGGCAATCTAAAATTCTCAGTCTACCGAAAACCAACCCACACAGGCCGCTACCTACACTTCGCATCCAACCACCCGGCAAACCACAAGGCATCGTTCGTAAATTCTTTATTGAAAAGAGTCGAAACTCATTGCACATTAGAATCAGATCAAAAGAAAGAAAGGAGAACGGTTCTCAGCGAAATCAAAAGGAACGGCTATACAGCGGAATTCATTCGAAAAACAACCCGACAACAAAAAAGAAAAAACAAACTACGAGACCTCCTACCGTTGATTCCCCCTCGACCACAGAAACGAGTGTCCATCCCATACGTCAAAGGTACCAGCGAAGCTCTCAGCCGAATATTGAAAAAAGAAGGCCTCAAAGTCGCGCATAAACCGATGAACACTTTGAATATCCTCATTCCTAAACCAAAAGAAAAAGCTCAAGGCGTCGTCTATAAAATCAGCTGTGCCGACTGTCCGGCGTCGTACATCGGGGAAACCAAAAATCTAAAAGAAAGAATCAGACAACATGAAAACGACGTCAGAACATTCAACCGAATACGCAGCGCCGTCGCCGAACATTCCGAAGACGCCGACCACAAGACTTCTTTCCAAGAAACCCAAATCCTTCAAACAGAGACAAACTGGCGAAGAAGGCTACTACTCGAGTCTTGGCACATTCAGAACACGGCGGGTAATATAAACCGCGTGAAGGGCATTCTTCCTTCTTTGTATGTTCATGGCCTTGTAGACGCGACGAAGGGAAGAAAGGACCCCCCGCTCTAGGTCAGCAACACCAAAACAACTCCCCCCCCCCCCCCCCTGTCTCTCGTCAACGCATTCCCGCGACTAAAGGGCGCCCAGCATCGGTCAACCCAGCCGACCAGCGACGCCGAAGCCCCCCCCCCCCCCCCACCACCTATTTTGTCTGTCTAGAGCAGGTGCCCTGCCAAGTGTCTCCGCACCTTACGCTCTCTCCCCCTTCCTCTCCATTGTTACGACGGACCTTTTAAAAGCGGCACATGCATGCACCACCACCTCCGAAGAATACCCCCTGAAGAAGGAGCCGAATTGGTTCCGAAACGTCGGGCTAGTAAATTTCCTTATTTGGTTGGAGTCAAATCTCTTCGTCTTAACTACTGCGTCTGTATTGTAATCAATATTAATGGCTTTTCGCGTCATCAAAGGCTATGACAACGGTGACTTTTTAATTTACAAAAAGAAATGTACGCAAGGCGGCGCCTTGAAGTTTCCTCTCGCGGTGCGAGTAAGCAGCGAAGTGCACAAGAGATGGCAGTGCCGGCGTTTGCGTCGCTCAAGCGGATACCTGTGGCGCGCGCAACGCTATCGATCTAAAACCCCTATATATAAAAAATAGCGCCATCCACTTCCCTTCTCCTCCGTTCCACTATCGCGCTCGGCGCGACCAGCGCGATCGAGGCGTGTTATCGACAGTGGCGCCGCCTGCGTCGGGCCTGCCGTGGCAGACGACAGCTAACGCGCTACCAGAGGAAATCCGAGGAAAACTTCGATCGCGCCCTGAGGAGAAGTTTTTGAGGCGTGATTTTGCTTCGTCAGTCAGTAACTGGTCTTGATAATGCCGTTTTGGAAGTAGCAACGCGACGATGCGACACGGCGCAAATATCAAGTGTGCAGCAAGCGTTTGCGCACGCCGGATGGCAAACAAAAAAAGCCTTTTGCCCTCGCCTTGTCGGTTGCGGCAACTTAATGCGCAGCAGCATGCTATCACAACGAAGTTCTTGTCCCTAACACGTTTGATCCGTTTGTGCGTACAGCACTTTCGTCGCACAGGCCCGAGAATGTCAGTCGGAGCGCGCTGGAAAGAAAAAAAAATATACAAAAGCGCAACGCGTGCTTCCACGTGACATGGATTGGCCAATGGGGGAGCGGAGGAGGCTGGGGCGACCGGAGGCGGCGAGGAGGAAACGCCAGGGTGAGCGCGGTGGCGGCAAGATCTAAGAATGGCGCTACTTTTTATATATAGAGGTTTTATATCGATCATATTCGGCCGCTTCTCAGCCAGACAAGTCGGGCTGAGTCACTTGCGGATCACGAGATAGCGATAACGCGGCCTAGAGCGTGCGCAGATCATCACTGGCAGGTCGCGTATGTTGTCTCAAGGTAGAAAGCAAGCGCGTGGGCGCCAATATACAATGACTCATTCCGTTTCCCGAGGACACGCATCCTACCTAATGAAGCAGACGACAGCCTGCGCGCATGCAGACGACGGAAGCGAGAAACGATTTTGATGGAATAATCGTACGCTTTGAGCTAGCTGCTTTATTTTTACTGGGGAGGAAAACTGCCTTGCTTTATAAACCACGCTATGTTCAATGCCTACATTACAGTTTCTTAGGCGAAACGTCTAATTTGCGTCACGTTACGAAAGCAAATCGGGGCTATCGGCGCCATTTTGTAAGCGTCGCGCGTACGTCACGCTTCGAAGAAAATGGCGGAATGTCCAGAATAGCGGCTCAGAATAGAGCCCCAGAATAGCGGCTTCGTTAGCTAGCTCCATTCTCGGTAGAGTGTACTAGACAATGGTCGAGTGGGCCGAACGGCGCTCTGCCGCTGAGGCACCGCGTGTGGTAAAATAGTGCAAGGGCGCTGCGAGCGAACTGGATTGGGGCGGAGACGCGCTCCGCGGCATATTCAACGTACTTTCGCTGCGGGCGCCGAGGCCGATTGCGCATAGTACGCTCTTAAATTAGTGCTTTCTTTCAAGTGCAAATTTATGTTTACACCATTTTGCCAAACATACATATTTGTGGCATGAAGTGTACAACGCGACGTCTTCAATTTTGCTGTCGTTGTCAAGCGCGTCGTCTGCTAGCGAGCGCGCGTTCGCTACACGGACGCTGGCGGACGCCCAGTTTTTCTCGCAGAACCTCTGTGCAGTACATTTTTGTAATGTTGTAGTTGCTTTGGTGCGCCCATGACTCTTGACGGCCGGTACCAAATGTAGTTTTAGCCAGGTGAACTACTGTTTTCAGCACTGTCCTCTTAAAGTAACTGGCATCTCTGCACCGGTGAAGGCAACGTAAGCAAATATTATTGATATCGTGTCATTTTACGCGCGCTTCTTGTTGGTGGATATTGATAAGGGACAATGATCGAAGAAAACAATATTGGAGTCCAATAAACCAGGTTTATTAACTGCGTGGCGCGAAGAATGACCAATGTATTTCTAGGTAATTAAATCAAAGGGTACATAGACATTTATATTCACGATATATATGTAAGGCAAAAAATAACAAATATTCTAAATTCAATAATTGAAAAAGTGAGAATTCCCGACCAGAAGAATAAGCGCACGTGTTTGCAGTAACAAACATACTTATTAGTGAATACTGCAAATAAAACTCTCATTCGCAGAAATAATATACATACCGTGCGTGCGTGTGTGTGCGTGTCTGTGTGTGTGTGTGTGTTATTGATATACTGTACGACGCCGAATAGTCGTTTCCGTTCGAATGTAACGCATAACAGTACTATTGAAGTCTCAAAGGTGAGTGACTGCATGCAAGTGAGGACTGTTATTCCGAATGATTGTGCTGCCGGAGAGTCGTGGCTGTTGCGCAGAGGCGCAGTTCCTGAGAGAATTAACGCAGTGGTGTTAATAAGTCCTGTTTAACAAGTTCCTAGCTCTCATTCAATATAAACGCCCCGTTTTGGGCCAGCCTGTAAATCTGCTAACTTGATTCATTCAGACAAGGATTTTTGACAGTCTCACCATGTTTGCAACCCATTAAAACTGGGTGCCCCATGTGGTACCACACTTATCTTCTTCAACGAACGCAACATATCTGCACATATCTTTACGTCTATGCGAGACATGCCGTTCCTTTAATTGTTTCATTATGGTCGTTATGATAGTGCACCGGATAACTGAAAGCAGCCGTTTATAATATGCAAGCTGCTGAGTTGAGCAGTCATACATTTGAGCACGGCATTACATTTATGTATGAAATATAGGATAAGCGTAACATGTTTTGATTGGAAATCAGACTCGAGAATAATTTATGTTGTTTACACCCCCAGAAATAAGCCGAAGAACGCAGCCATCTGCTTTTTTTTATTTAAACAAATTCTTCGGTTTTACATGGCAAAACCACGAAATGATTATGAGGCACCCGGTTTAGTTTTCACCACCCGGGGTTCTTTAATGTGCACCTAAATAGAAGTACACCAATCTTTTTCCATTTCGTTCCCATCGAATTCCGCGACCTGGATTGAACCCGCGAGCTCCCGTTTAGCAGCGCAACGCTGTATCGCTATGTAGCCTCTAATTAGGCTACCGCGCAGGCTTTCTTTCTTTTTTGAAGTATCGACTGGAAAAAAATTCCACGTATGGCTTACGGCCAAAGATTAGCATATAGAATTACTAACAAAATCTATAAATAACGAGACTGCAATAAATGACCCCGTACCAATTACTCCGCATTCTGTTGCGCGAGAAAGGCGGAAACTTGAATGGCATGTTGCGCTGCAGTTTACTCTCTTGTTTTTTTTTTTTATCTATAACAATGCTTCCCATAAATTTGAGTACAAGGCGCCTGATGAGGCAGATATGCTTTACTTGTTTGAAGCGGCAAGCAGGAAGGTTACATATGTTTCTTCGTCTGCGTTTCGCAAGACATACTCATGGAAAACTATATGCGAAACAATACACACGAGAGATACGTGCTGCTTGAAGTGCGAGAAAAATATTTGTTCTCCAAGGGAACCGTACAATAACATAGTAGAATGAAAGCCGACACTGCGGCCGTAATGCACGCGCAATCACCGAGCGGCATTAAAAAATAAAATAAAGAAGAGAAAGAGAGGAATTTATTCTTAAGGCATAAATACATGTCACTCACTGCGTCTTGTATAATGAAATAAACTACCCGGCCGACATCACTGTGCTGCAGTCTGATTTAACAAAACTTACCGAATGGTGTGACATATGGCAGATGGAAATCAACATAGCCAAAACTAAACACGTAAAATTTGCTCCCTTTACTCGAGTTACCTCTGTCCAGTATATAAAATACGTGGTATAACTATTGACACAGCATCTTCAATCAAATATTTGGTGTCTTGCTTACTTCCAATCTAAGCTGGAATACACACATTGAACACATTACCACAAAAGCATGTAAAAAACTTGGTTACCTAAAACGGCACTTACACCTTGCGAACACAGATACCAGGCTTCGCGCATACAGTTCTCTTATCAGGCCCTCTTTAGAATATGCGTCCATAATTTGGCACCCCCATCATTCAAATCTCACGAACCTACTTGAATCAGTTCAAAATAAAGCTGCGTGGTTCATCTCGTCTTCATACTCTCGCTATCAAAGTGTGTCAGCCTTAAAGAAATCACTAAATCTCTCTTCTCTTGACATGCGCAGGAAATTAACACGGTTGTCGTTCTTCCATAGCCTTTTCCACAGCAACATTCCATTTGCCCGAGCTCATATTCTTCCCGCTGCTCACATATCGACGCGCACAGACCATACTCATAAAGTAAAACCTATATTTGCCAGGACTAGTCTTTATCAAAATTCGCCTCTAGTTTTATCTATTGCCGAATGGAACTCACTCCCTTCAAACATTCTCTCGCTTACGGAATCATCATCATTTCATGCAGCACTACTAACCTTCTTAGAGTGTGTCAACCTGTCATAACCCACGTATTACGCTTGAATATTTACTTGAACATGTTTTTATGTGCTTAGTATTGTATAATTTTTTTCCATTTCATCTGATATGTAGTTGCGAAACATCTTGTCTGTATCTGTAGTCGTCTTCGCGTTTTCAGTTCTCTTGCGTTTTTTTACGCTACCAGATATTGTATAAACATCGTTTTCGTTGTTGTTTTCGTTTCTTTATATCTGTTCCACGTTTTGATAATTTTACTGTACCTCATAGCTTGCCATATTATTTATATTCTACACAGTCCACGTCCATTTGACCTTTTCCATCCCTCCCTATGTAATGCCCTAACGGGCCTTTAGGGTACTTAAATAAATAAATAAATAAATAAATAAATAAATAAATAAATAAATAAGTATGCAATTATGAACCCCATTTCAGCGGTCTGAACGCCAATACCAGTGCGCGAAGTAGTACGAATGACCCTGCCGAACAGTATCGCCAGCAATTTCCAATGGCGCGACCTTAATGCGGCCCATTGATGATGATGATGATGATGATGATTTATTGGCATCCCCTTTGAAACGGGGCGGCGACAAATAGTCACCTAGCCTGCTTGATTTAATCAGGTATACTATACATGTTCTTTATCATTCCACTTCGAGTGCAGCGCCGCCACACTATTTTTCCATGTCAGGCACCTCACTGCAAAGCATGCGCCGCCCCAGCCGCTCGTCCCACTCGTCCATATTCTAGTACTACAGTGTACTAGAAGTACACTGTAGTACACTGTACTAGTACACTCTAGTTCTCGGGCGCCGCCATTTTCTCGCGACGGTGGCGCCGCGGTGCGAGCATTGGCTGTGGACTGCGGGCACCGCGAATCGCTGCACAGGCGGAAGCAGGAGCTGTGGCAATGAATTATTCTTCAAGCGGACCGTTGACGCTTAAAATTGCTAAGCGCGTGCTCATTTCACTTCTGCATTATGTACGCATGACGGAACTCTGTAGAACACGCGTCGGATCGAGGGCACGCATGACTTTTCTAAAGTTTCGCGATATCATGGTCGCAATGAGGGCGACGCATTTTCGTTTGCGGAAAACGTATGCATTGGTTTCCGCGCGTCGTAAAGCGAGATATTCTGTTAGATTAAGTGTTCTGGAAGGTGCCAGCCATGGTGCAAGATAATTAGTGCCAATAAGCATGCTACAGCTGCATGTAACGTCGCTGTGCGCTGTCACAGAACCTTTGCAGTGACATGACACTGTGTTGTGGCGAAGCTTTTATTGTTGACAAAAGTAAAAATCACAAGTTATAAAACTATCGATTTCATTCGTACCTCGACAAACTTATCTAAACGGGGTAGCGGTTTTCGAAATGCGTTTCACACCTCGTGTAAAGTCAGTGAGTCAAGGATGCGATGAAACTAACAATATTGCCGCGAAGCACTGTTTGCTTTCTTTTGACCCGCCTCTGAAAGCTTCTCTAATAGCCTTGTTGGCTACGCGATACGTGACCAAAGCGCGCTTGCATGAAGACTCTAAATTTGTTTAATTAGCGTAGCTTGCACTGGAGGCGCAATGTTAAAGAGACAGCAGAGCGGATGGGCACCTAGCTATCCTGGCTTTTGGGCTAGGCTACAGTGTACTAGAAGGGGGCAGTGAGCTTACTCAGCCGCTCCTCTGACGCAGTAAGCGTCGCATCCAAGAGGTGGCGCCACTGGCAACTTCAATGGAAGCTTTGCTTGCAGAAGCTTTGATTTTCCTTGCGTTTCTGGCGGTTCAGTTCGAAGCAGTTCACACTCTTATTTGTTTTTAGTTTTGGCGTACTTGACAGTCTTTACATATCTTTAGCAAGCACTATATTTGTTTAGGCCACATTATATTTGCCATATTAGAACCTTGTGGAAAGGAAGACGGCGCAACTCTTGGGCAATTTGCTGCGTATCCTAACTCTTAGACCTTTTGTGCAAAGAGCTCGTCGCTGACGGATGTTGCTTATGCGGAAGGGGCCTTCGAATTTTTCGAATTATCGGGCAATCGTAAAAAAGAATTTGAAAACGGTTTCATGCCATGTCGACCTAATGTAAAATTTTGTCAGACAGAAAACAGTGCGTGCATACTTCCCAGCTGGGCTCAAAAAAAAAATCAGGCATGCTAACCTGGTTTGTGCCTTTGCTTAGCCAAAATGAATATGTATATATGGCTTAAATATTTCATTGTTCCACTTTAGTTGTTCCGTGCTTCACAGTAGCCTTCTGCGTTTGTTATTAACCATCATTACGCCGGCACACATTTGTTAAATCAAATCAGGTTTGTTTTTTCCATAAAGAAATGGAGGGAGGCCTGAACAAAAAGTGAAAACTAGTTCACTTGACAAAGGCTCCGGCCTATGCTCATGTACAGTAATATAAGGGTAAGCAAAATGAAGTTAACAGGGCTGTTGCTGACACAAAGCTTTTATTTGCAAGAAGTACAGCAAGCCATTGTTTCATGCACTTAAACTCATGTGCAATGGTTCAACTTCAGTTGCTTGGCCCTCTGCCGCTTTCCTGCCTTGTCACAGTTAATTCCTTTCACATAAGAATGCAGACGTGTGACAATGTAAAAACTAATTATTTTAGGTGTGAGGCTAAGAGCGTGCACATTGCAGCCAACTTCGAGGGAAAGCTTACTCTTAACAACTTCCAGCATATCCATAACGCTGTCAGAGTGTAGCTCACTCTGAGAGAAGCCTTCTGTGAAAAGATCCTCTAGAATTTTCACAAAGCCGTACAGCTGACTGGAGGGATAAAGGAGGCCTCCTTGGTCACAGAAGTTTGTTAGCCGGGCAAGTTGAAAACGTTCGCCTGGTGGCGTCATAGTGAGCAGCTTTATGCATTCTTGACATTTTGTGCTGGAAAGGACAATACACTTCCGCGCAACATAGCCCGCAATGTGGTAAGTGAGCCTCGAGTCGCTTCTGGCCACGTGCTGGTTATGGTCGTTTGAAACCCGCAGGCCTGTGCAATGCTGGGGTACCACGTTTGTGTGGCCTCTGTGGCAGTAGCGCTAGCAGCTGTTTGACTGCACTCATTTCTGTCACCTGATGCTTCGAGAGAGTCAACTTCCAGTAAGGAGGCCAGTGTACCTTCTTCGCAGTTTCCTTCACTAACTAACCTAACTAGACCATAAAAAGAAAAACAATTCACAGTGATCAGGAACTACGTTGGAGTTGAGCACAAAACGTGGCTCGTAATGGAGCTCGCATACTGCGCTCGTGTCGTCCAGGGGAGGTTCTATGGAGGTTCTTTTCCCACTCTTTCCGCCTATTTTTATCCTTCGGGACGCCAAACAAGGACAACTTCGGCCCATCCTTCACATAAACATAGCCTGTTTGGCACCCAGGCGCGTAACAATGGTTTTGTCGATGCCGCGGCATGGCTCAGTTACTGCAAGGCATACTAATCTCGTGCAGGTTATGTGCGAAAAAAACACTGAAGGAAAAAAAAACCAAGCGACGACGTCCACAGAAAAAAACAACGCAGCTCAGCAACTCCAACTAATATGATCGGGCACTGGGCGGGCACTAGGCAGCTGCGCCGTCGCACCCACGTTCCATTGAAACCGACGCCAGCGCCGCCGCTCGGGCTATTGGAGAAGCTCATATTTGTGACATTCGTGGAGCCGCCGCATCGCATAGCCTCCGCCAGAGAGTAAGCCCACTGCCCCCTTCTAGTACTCTGTAGCTAGGCCATAGCCTCCTATATACTTCATGCCTGCCCATCGGCGCCGAGAACGCAGGAAACCGGTCGTCGCGCCTAGTGCCGTCACTCACCACTAGTTGGCGGTGCTACCCCAGAATACCCCAGAACAGAGACACCTAGTGGTGATAATGGGCGGAGTGATTGACGTACTGAACGGACGAGGAGCAGGAATCACAAAGCAAATAGCCAAAGGGGTCACCGACCTGCGGAATGTTTCAAAAGAAGTACAAATCGCGGTGTGCACGGTGCCAGAGGTTGAAAGGCAGGGTTATAAAATTGAAAGGGCAGTTCTTGCAGTAAACAGGGAAATTTGGACTCTAGCTAAAGCAATGAATTTTACGGTCATTGACATCAACCGAGAAGTGCACCGAGCAGGCCGCGAAGGCGCTTTTGTGCGTGACGGGATACATTTTAGTGAAAGTGTAGCAACACCGGTCGGAAGTCGATTCGCGGCACGAGCTGTAGCTTTTTTAGGCGGGCCCCAGGCAATCAGGAAGCAGGATTGAGTATTGAACATAGCGAAACACCAGTAAAGGGCAGAATTAGGCGACCAGGAGTCAGGAAAAGACGCAGAAAGGATAAGAATAGAGAAGGTAAAATTTGCTACATTAACATGCAGGGTGGTCGTAAGCAGGAAAAATGGCTGGAAATTCAAACGCAACTGAATGATGAAGCGATTAGCGTGTACGCCTTGACCGAAACGCATCTACGAGATTTGGAGCAGCCGCCTGTTATTGACAACATTGTATGGGAAGGGTGCAACAGAATGACCGGGTCAAGGAAAGGCGGAGGCATAGGCGTACTAATTAGGCGAGGTCTGAAGTGGCGAAGGGTAAACGAGACATGTAAAGAGCATTTATGGATTAGCGGTACATGGCAAGGTAAAAAGACGTGGCTGGGAGTAGCTTACCTATGGACAGGTAGTGATAGCAGGGAAAAAAATAAGGAATTGGTCGATTGCATTAGAAGCGATATTAATGAGTTCAGTAACACGGGCCAGGTGATATTAGTGGGAGATATGAACGCGCACATGGACGATTTTGACGGATATACTGATTACAACGGCTCTCTAGTGCTGGATTTGTGTGATGAACAGAACCTTATAGTAGTTAACAGGGAGAATAAGTGTCATGGACAGGTAACGTGGCAATGCGGAAACAGGCAGTCATGTGTCGACTACGCCTTAGTCTCAGAAATGGTCTACGAACAACTGGACCAAATGATAATAGACGAAAATGGAAAAAATAGCCTGGGAAGCGATCATAGACGTTTAGCAATAAAGTTTGGGAGAGATACCAGCGCAGAACATGAACCAATAGCCTCAGAGTTTTTAAAAATGAATGACGAGCAAATAACAGAGATCGCAAACAACATAGAGAAGAAAATTGAGGCTTTTCCTACAGCAGTCTGGGAATATAAGGAACTGGTGGAGGCTATGCAGCATGAAATAAGGCGGACACGGCAATACAATTGTTGGATTGGAAAGAGGAAGCCACGTAAGTGGTGGAACAAGGAAATTAAACAAGCTATAGAAGAGCGTAAAGAGGCATCTAGGGTTCATCGAGAAGCCAAAAAGTTGGGATTACAAGAAGAAGAGGTGCTCCTTAGATGGAATACATACAGAGAAAAGAAAAGGGTTGCGAGTGAGCTCGTGCAAGAGAAAATTAAATGCGCAAGTGAACGTTGGGTGCATAACATTCACAAAAGAGACAAAGGCACCCCAAAAAGATTCTGGAACCATATAAAAGCACTCGGAGCTCCAACTAGAAACTCGCAAACGGCTATAAGGTATGAAGACGGTAACATCTATGAAGGCGATGATGCGCTGCGGTACATCACAGACGTTATCAGGCATAACTTCGGTACGAGAAAAAGCGTAGTTCAGACAACAGATCCAGCAACAACAGAGAGGCTTGAGAGATCAAAATTCAGCATAGAAAGCTTTTATTGGAAAAAGGCAGCAGAAAATGTCCCTAACAGCATAGAAAGCTTTTATTGGAAAAAGGCAGCAGAAAATGTCCCTAACAACACGGCAGCAGGACCCGATGAAATCCCAATACAGCTAATCAAAAACCTCGGTCCAAAAAGCAAGGCACTGCTGACTAATGCCATAGAGCAAGTGATTAGAACAAAGAATATTCCCGTTGGATGGCGTGAAAGCAAGATGAATCTCATCTACAAAGGCAAAGGAGATAAGGGTAAGACGAGCTCGTACTGGCCAGTTACAGTAACGTCGGTGATATATAGAATGGCAATGCAAGCCATAAAATTAGAACTGTCGAATTGGGTGGAGGAAAACGGTGTATTTGGGGAACTACAGAATGGGTTCAGGCCAGGCAGACGCTTAGAAGACAATATGTTTGTACTAACTCAGTGCATAGAGATTTCAGTAGCTCAGAAAAGACCTTTATGGGTAGCATTTCTAGATATTAAAGGAGCTTATGACAACGTAGACAGGGAATTGTTGTGGGATATTCTTCAATACGAAGGCATAGATGACGATTTCGTGGAGCTGCTGAGGGAGATATATCGAGACAACCAAGTACAAGTGGCATGGGAAGGCCGAAAAGGAAATGAAATGGTGGGAATTCACCAAGGATTGAAGCAAGGATGCCCTCTGTCACCATTGTTGTTCACGCTTTACGTCAAGGGCATAGAAAGACGACTGGAAAACAGCGAATTAGGTTTTGATTTATCCTACATGCGTAATGGACAAATGGTGCAACAGAAGGTCCCTGGATTGATGTACGCAGACGACATTGTGCTACTAGCGGACAATAAAAAAGATTTACAGATACTTGCGAATATCTGTGGGAACGCAGCGACAAATCTAGGCCTTAAGTTTAGCACAGAGAAATCAGGGATTATGATCTTTAATGAACACACGAGTAACTTCGTGGTGTCAATTCAACAGCAAGTAATACCCATAGTGAAGCAATATAAGTACCTCGGCGTACACATAAACGAAGGAAAGAATTACTCAAGCAACCACCAAGATAATCTGAAAATAAAGGGAAAGCGGAATGCAGCATTAATGAAACACAGAGCACTGTGGGGCCACAATAAGTATGAGGTGGTGCGTGGAATCTGGAAAGGAGTAATGGTGCCAGCGCTAACATTCGCAAATGCCATTATATGCTTAAAATCGGATATATTGGCGGGTTTGGAAGTTAACCAAAGATCAGTAGGCCGGTTGGCTTTGGGAGCACACGGTAATACGACAAATGAGGCAGTGCATGGAGACATGGGTTGGGCCTCTTTTGAAGTCAGAGAAGCACAAAGCAAAATTAGTTTTGAAGAAAGGCTCAGGAACATGGATGAAAATAAATGGGCGGCTAAAGTGCACAAGTATCTCTACATGAAAAGCGTGGACACAGAATGGAGGAAGAGGTCAAGGAAGTTGGCAACCAAGTACAGGATAATCGAAACTGTATATAGACAACCAGGGGTCATCAGAAAGAAAGTGAGAGAAATAGAGACCGTGAATTGGATGCAAAGAATGGAAACGAAAAGGACAATGGAGATTTACAAGAATGAGAAGAAAGAAATTAGAAGGGAAAATCTGTACGATAACACAAAGGGCAGTGCCTTGCTATTTGAGGCTCGAGCCGGTTGCCTAAGGACGAAAACATATCGGAACAAATATTCGGAACTAGATGAGACATGTGTATGCTGCAGTAAAGATCCAGAGACCACTCAGCACATCCTAATGGAATGCGACGGGATCCACCCAGCGAGAACCGTAGGTAACGTGCAACTCCCAGAAGCGCTTGGGTTTAAAGTGGAAGGAAACATATACAGATCAGCCGTAGAGATCAGCAAGAGACGATTAGAGTACTGGTGGAAAAAAAGCAGGGAAAAGATGGATACGACCTAATCTCTTAAAATCATAGGCAGCGGTACAAGCTAAATTTTTGAAAAAGAAAGATAATGAGAGGTATACAAAAATGCTAGATAAAGAACATGTGTAGTATACCTGATTAAATCAAGTAGGCTAGGTGACTATTTGTCGCCACCCCGTTTCAAAGGGGATGCCAATAAATCATCATCATCATCATCAGAAATACAGGACGCTCTACGGCGGCGCGCGCTGTAGCCTAACTATATAACACGCTATTTTTGATTACCGGTGCCGATTCTATTGTTTTACAACATCTGCGGGCGTTTAACATCGACACAGAAGCGTACAGGCCGCCGCGCATTGCTTCTTCCAAAAGAAAAGAACGATAAAAGGAAAACCACAGCTCTTATCTGTACTAGTATGAAGCTATTTTCCTTCTCCTTTATATTACCAAGGACCCTGATATTACATATGTTTTGTATGTCAGTGTGAAAAAAAAATAATGTCGGCTCTAATAACTGCACAACAAAAATTTTATTGCCATCATTTGGATTTAAAGTTTGTGGAGCTTTCGTGACAGGAGCTTCTGTGAAAAAACTTTTGCGATGTCGTTCTTGTCCGTTATCTTCAGCGCAAAATTACTGAATAGAGGGCGGAAGATCTTTGTCACCATGATCTCAAACAGCTTTTCGTGATGCTCAGGCACTGAACAATTACGTAGTTCACGCTCTCGCAGAACTTAAGCAGTATTCACGGCAGTCTCCCTCAGCGGCAGCGTAAAATTTCTTAGCTTAGCGAGCACTACTTCAACCTATTTGTGCAAAGATTTCAGCAGAACTACGAGTTCGTCTGACCGATACAGCAGACGGCTTCTGCCTTCAAGCCTAATCAGAGAATCTGATGGCGCCGAGGGCATGGCTTTGTCAACAAACTGAGGAATTCTTTGCAAGACACCCACTCATTAACAGCTTAACGGCTCTCGATAGGTATCCGCCAACCATCGCTAGTGCTGCACATTCTGGCGAACGAAACGTTTCTTTGCGCCTTGTAATGTGGTTGAACAGCGCTGCTGTCGCCTCTTTGGGAAATTTTTTGGATGGTTCTGGCGTAGTACTTATACGCTCAGTTGCCGGCGTAGCGACGAGCATGTGCTATCTTCCGTGTCCATCACGTTGCTGTTTGTCGATGTTGACGCAATGCCTGTCTTCAGAGACTTTTCTGTTCCGCACAAAACTGCCCGTGAGTCTGTCTGATCGTTGCTTCCTGCTGACCTCCTCAACCACCCAAAAAATGATTCATTGGCGTCAGACGAGAGCTTTCTAGTCAGAACAAATCGTAAGGGCCTCTCTCTCAGCAAGTATCTGACGTATTCCTCCTTTGACACATTCAAACTTGGAGCCACTTCTCTGGAAGTTCCTCATCGCTCGGAGTTTCATGAAATGAGATGCCCGGGACCTTTCTTTTACTGTACGAGGTGCATCCAGGTCCACAACAATACGCCATACTACTGGGTATCAACTCGCAAAGCGCCCTATCAAACAACCACTTAATGTAGCACAACTCACTCGTGACCATATTGTCTTCTTTTTGGTCAGAAGGCTCTCATTTGCGCTGCTGCTAGACGTCCTCAATACGGAACCGACAGTGTCACCATGTCACCAGCCACAGTCCTTCAATACCTTGCCGCAGCTCACAGCGTCAATCCAAGGCAGAAGGCAAGTTTTTTTCCCAGCCGTGGACTGCTGCAGAAAGGTGATCTCCCAGCAAACCAGCGAACCGTCGGCAGGTGAGGCAAATTAATATTGTCTCGATTTGACACTAATGGAGACGCGCACACGCAATTTTTCCCGCCTTTAACCATGCACGGCGGCTACCGAACTATTCTGGGGTAGCAGCGCCCCTAGCGGGCGACCTGCGAGGAGGTCAGGAGAGGAGGTTGAACGGCGCTCGCGGAGTGATTGCGCGGGCACAGAAAGTATATAGGAGGCTATGGCTAAACTTAAGGCCTAGATTTGTCGCTGCGTTCCCACAGATATTCGCAAGTATCTGTAAATCTATTTTATTGTCCGCAAGACACGCTCAGAATAATACAAGCACTGCTCACCAGCCGCATCACATACGGTGTGCCGTACCTGGCTTTAAAGAACGCAGAGATCGAAAAGATCAACATCATGATAAGGAAGGCAATCAAAGTCGCCCTGGGACTCCCCCCCCCCCCATGGCTTCTACTACACGTCTCCTTAAGATGGGCGTCCACAACACGTGGCAAGAGCTCGCTGAAGCGCACAAGAACAGCCAACTGGAACGACTCAAGCTTACACCCACCGGCAAATCAGTACTCCGACACCTGAACTACAGTGAGACGTACGCCGCAGACACGGACAAGAAAGAACGAATTCCATCGGACGTTCGAGAGTCCCTCTGCATTGCACCCATCCCGCGCAACATGCATCCCATATACCACAAGAGTAGAAGGCAAGCTAGAGCCAACGCCATCAAACGAAGATTCAAGCAAGACCCAGACGCCCGCTACACCGACGCGGCCAAGTATCCGCATCGAAACGCATACGCTCTCAGCGTCGTAGACTCCCGAGGCCGCGAGTTAGCATCGGCAACCGTCAAGGCACGCAACCCGGAAACGGCGGAAGAAGCGGCAATCGCTCTCGCCACCACCACATGCACAGACGCAGCAGTCATTTTCTCCGACTCTCAGGCCGCCTGTAGAAATTTCTCGAGGGGCCGCATCTCGGCTGATGCACTCAAGGTACTACAACGACGTAGCACTCCGCTCCCGTACACCTGCGTAACGTGGGTACCCGGACACGAGGGGCTAGAGGGGAACGAAGCGGCCCACACCGCTGCCCGCGAGCACGTCAGCCGGGCTCCCCTCGCCCCACACGCCCTCCGACCCGCGGCAGAAGAGGTGGAAGCCGTACCCAACAACTATTCGGCGATATTGCAACACTACAGGCTCGAGCGCCGCGTGTACCCTCCACCGCACCGAAACCTCGGCAAAGAAGACAGCGTGGTCCTCAGACGCCTACAAAGTAATACCTACACTCACAGCACTATAATGCACCGCCTCTACCCGACATTCCACAGCTACCTCTGCCCACTCTGCAACGTTCCCGACACCCTGGCACACTTGCTCTTGGAATGCCCGTGGCATGAAGACAGCGAAATGCAGCCGGAAATGGACGCTAACCGAGCACCACAAGCAAACGAAGACCACCTGTTTGAAACGTGGGAGGCCAAGCTCGCCCTCGGGGACCTGGAAGACCAACGACAACTCGTCGCCAGGGCCAAGAGGGCAGCCGAAGCCAGAGGGTTCCTGGACTAAGGAACCTTCCCACCTCAGGGTGATACCGCGCCTCGCTCGGGACACTGTTTCAATAATAAACGTTTCTCTCTCTCTCTCTGTCCGCTAGTAGCACAATGTCGTCTGCGTACATCAGTCCAGGGACCTTCTGTTGCACCATTTGTCCATTACGCATGTAGGATAAATCAAAACCTAATTCGCTGTTTTCCAGTCGTCTTTCTATGCCCTTGACGTAAAGCGTGAACAACTATTCTTAAAGTCCCTAAAAAAACTAAAGTAGCGCCATTCGTGTCGCCCATGCAGGCTCCTCCTCTCCCGCGTGTCTTGCAGATTGTAAATGGAGCCAGTTGAGGGGTGGCATGGCTGTTGGCCGAAAAGATGGGCTTGTTCAAATCTTTCCGCTAAACGGACTAGAGCGCTGCGGTCTAAAGCAATTCATTGGAAGAGTGTTCGAGAGATAAATACGGCAAGTATCATGCTTTGTAGACCAGTGAAATAATAAAAACGCTTGCACTGCAAAAAACATCACCTCAAGCAAGCAATACTCTTTGCGAGAGCCGACCGTTTGCTTGCGGACGCGCTCTGCGCTGACGCTCTCGATGGCAGCGCCACTATCGCCGTGTAAACTCGGCGGCGCTAAGAATCTGCAAGCATGACGCACTAGCTTTTCTGAAGGTAGTGAAGGCGCCATTTTGTCTGTCCACTGCGTTGTTTATTTTGGCACGCGATGCCGACCCGAAGAGCCGCGAAACGAGCGCGCGTTCCACAGACGACACCGGCGTACCGTTCGCCGAGCGGCTGCCCGAGCGCGGCCGCGCGCCGCTTTCGCTTTCGCGTCCGTAGTTACCTCCTGGACGCTGTAGGGGCGCTGCTGCAGCTATGAGAGAGGAGGCAGAGGCGAAGGGGTGCGGTTAGCGCTACTTTATTTTTTTAGGGACTTTAACTATTCTTAGAGTCACTGGAAAAACTTTTCCAGTGACTCTTAACTATTCTGGGGTAGCAGCGCCCCTAGCGGGCGACCTGCGAGGAGGTCAGGAGGAGAGGGCTGCAGAAGATAGCGTCAACCTTTCCCTTTCCTCAAGAACCACTTATCATCATCAGTGGAGTTCGCCCTGACTGTCGAAGAGAGAGGTTGTGTTGCGTCTCGCTCCGACGACCTCGCCTCGCCAGTCGCGCCTAGCTCTTCTCCCGTGCGGTCGTGCCTGCACTTCGCCCCGGCGTGTGCTGCACGAGCCGCGTGGCTCACCATCGTCGGCGACGTCACCTGCAGCCGCGCACGATTTGCGCGTCCCAACGCGCAACCTCGTGTGTTCCCTGCGGGATTGCATCGTGCGACGAGTGGATTTGCTTCAGTGTTGTGCTCCGCGAGTGGCGTGCCCAACCCGACATCTGTGCCGCGTCCCCGGCTGTGCCGCCTCGTGCGCGCATCGCGTGGTCGGTGCTGTGCGCGCGACGTGCGTGTAGTGTGTTTGCCCCCTGTGCCGCGCGGTTCGCGTGTTGACTGCAGAGCCGAGCGGCATGGAGGGCTTCCGCAGGCCAGGAGAGCGCCCGCCGCGCGCGGGCCATCGTCGAAGTGCGAGCGCGTCTCTCGCGACCCTTGTGCCCGTGACGCTACAAGCGTCGCGTGAGCGAGGCGAACTAGAGGTGCGCGCCGCCGAGATCGTGGACGCGTGGATAAAGAAACAGGCCACCACCACCCAAGCAGCTGCCGCCGCGGCCGCGCCCGCCGTCACCGAGACACACGTGGCGCCGGCGGCGCCTTCCCCCCAGGCGAGCCTTCTCCCCGCGGAGCAAGTCGCCGCCATTGCAGACTTGGCCAGCGCCGCCCCGCTGCCCCCTTCGGACGACGAGGAGGCCATGGACTCCTCCTCCTCGCGCAAACGCACGCGCGAAGCAGAGAGCGAGGAGGAGGAGCAAACCGGTCGCCGCAAGCTGCCGCCGCCGACCGCCCCACCTTGCCCGGAGAGCAGGGACGACGGCGACGCCATCTCCCGGCGCCCGGGGGACTCAGCCGCCTCCTCGTCACCGCCCGCGGCAAGAGATGGCGCCCCCGCCGATCCGCCGCCTGCGCCGGCTCTCCTGCTCCCCTCGAGCACCAGCGCCGCCCCTCGGACGCCCGGCGAGTCGTCCGCTGCCTCCTTCGCGCTCTCCCCGAGGGAGGGCGCGCGCATCAACACGGTCGCTCCTCCGGCTGCCGGCGAGGCTGGCGCGAGCCCTGCTGCGTCGTCTGCTACGGCGGACGCTCGTGACGCGCCCGAGTCTGTGCCGTTGGGGCTCGCGCACGATCCCCGAGCAGACACAGCCCCAGCCGGTCCGACGCAGCACGGCCTCGCCCACCCAGCGGCGAGGTTCCTAAAGGATCCCCCCCACCCCACTCTACCGAGGCAGGAGGGGAAAAACAAGAAGAAGAAGCAGAAGAAGGCGGGGAAAAGCTCTGCACCCAAACAGGCTTCCCCCCCTGCTGCCCCTCCGGCCCCGAGGCCCACTCTGGCGGGCTCCGGCACACCCACAGCCAAGGCTGCTGCACAGGAGGCCCCATCCACCCATGCACCACCAGCTGAGGGCTTCCAGCTGGTGCTGTCCAAGGCCGATCGCCGCCGCGCAAGGGCACCAGTGAGTGCTGCCATCCCGGTGGACCCCGCCGTCATTGGCACGGCCCTCTTCCGCCCATCTGTGGTGGGTGGCACCTTCAGAGGAGCACCTCGCCTCTCTCCTGCGGCGGTGCTCTCAACGCGGCCAGGTGTTGCCGCTGTGAGAGTCAATCACAGGCGCAACATCGTGGCCGCCGACGCCACCACCCAGAGGTGCTTGGAGGAGCTGCTGGCCACCACGGAGCTCCGGGGAATACCGGTGACTGCCCGGCAGCCTGCCGAGCGAGGCAGGAGCACTGGTTTTGTCCACGGCGCCGACGGCATCCCCGCAGAGGCGGACCTGCTGGGGGCCATCGAGTCGGGAGTCCCAGTGCTGGCTGCTACCAGGGAGGCCGACACCATCACCATCCGGTTCGCGGGGCCGGTCCCCCCTGAGCATGTGAGCCTCTACAAGCTCCGGTTCAGGGTGCGGCCGTCCAGACCGCGTCCACTGCAGTGCCAGCAGTGTGGCCGCTTTGGGCACGTGGCTGCCTCCTGCGACTCGCCATCCAGCTGCCGTCATTGTGGGAGGTCTCACGAGCAGGGTGACAGCTGCCCCAACGCGGCTCACTGCCGCAACTGCGGTGGCCACCACCCCGCAAATACTCCTGCCTGCCCCAGGTGGCAGGAGGAACGCAGGGTGGCCACCATCTTGGCAACTGCCCCTGCTCCCCTTTCCTCCGGGCAGTCCGCGCTGGTGTCCGGGAGGAGAACCTGCAGGCCAAGGCTACCTCAACGCCTGTGCAGGGCCTGTCTTATGCACAGGCACTGGCCGGCCTCCCACAGGCGCCCCAGCAGAAGGCAGCCCCCCCCCGGACGGCCCCCCCCACCGGCCCCACGGAAGCAGCGACGCCAGCCGCCTGCCACCCCTGGGAGCGAGCCCACCACAGCCCCAGCATCACTGGCAATGCCTGCCCGGACCCTCGGGACCAGATCATTGCCAGCCTGCAGCTCGCCCTGAAGGCCATCGGGGAGATGCTGCCTGCCGAGAGCCCCCTCCGAGCCATCTGCCTGCAGGCAGTGGCAGTCCCGACCACAGTCAACCAGCATGGCTGATCCCTCACCAGCCACAGCTGGGAAATGCCGTCGCCGCCCGAGTGTTCTCCAATGGAACACCAACTCACTGCGGCGGCGGCATGCAGAGCTGTGCGCGCACCTCCTGCGGTGTGATTTCGACGTCCTCGCACTGCAGGAGGTGTACACTGTGGCCGAGGACCTGCGGCTGCCGGGATACACGGGCTACTCTGGCGCCACCACCTGCTCGACGCAGAGCTGCACGGACGCTCCCTGCCTGGAGGGTGCCCACAAGGGGAAGCCGAGGACTGCCATCTACGTCCGCAGCAGCCTGGCCCACTCGGTGACCCCAGTCTCGGACGTCGTAGGCGGCGCCATGGAGTGCTGTGCTGTCACGGTACGCCTTGACAGACAGGACACGACCGTGGCGAGCGTCTACGTTCGTCCTGGACAACAGTGGGATCCCTCCAGCCTGGTGCGGCTTGCAGCACGCCTCGGCGGACATGCAGTCCTGTGCGGTGACTTCAACGCCCACCACACCGACTGGGGCAGCCGCAGGTGCACCCGCCGAGGCAGGGACCTCTGCAACGCCATCAGCCGAGCAGGCCTGGTGGTACTCAACAAAGGAGGACCCACGTACGTCCGCCGTGGGGTGAGCACAGCCATCGACCTCTCCCTTACCACCGAGCAGCGCTCCTATGACTGGGCTACAACTCCCGACACTTGGGGATCTGATCACTTCCCCATCTTGATCACCCCCGGGTGTGGGAGAAGGCCGAGATCACGAACATACCACGTCACAGACTGGTCCCTGTTCAGGAAGCGCTGCAGTGAGTTGGAAGATGGCTGTGACCTCCTGAGTGCGATCATGGAGTGCGCCCAGGCAGCCACAGTCCAGTGCTCTGCTCTGCCCGATACTCCTGCCCCGGATCTGCTCCTGCTCAACCTCCGTGCGTCCAGGCGACGCGTGGAGCGCCGAGCAATCCGGACGGGCAATGCAGAGCACTGGACCGAATACAGGAGAGCGGATGCCCGCTGCAGACGACAGGCCAGGCGCAGAAGGAGCCAGAGCTGGGGGAGCCTCTGCGCCACCATCGAGAACCGCTCCAAGGGCCCCCTGGCCTGGCGCCTCCTAAAGTCCCTGACCGGCAGGAAGGTCAACCGCCACCCCGTCCTCGCGGTGGCTATCTCGCTGGGCATCAGCGAGGCGGCCCTGGCGGAGTTGCTAGCGGACCACTTCGCCCCCCCCGGCTGCCCTCGCTGCGGCCATCCTGCCGGTCGGACTTCCCCCTGCCAACCCGCCTACCTGCCTGCTGGAGCTGCATCCGGAGTGGGCGACCAGCCAGATCGCGGCCATCTGCCAGGACCCACTGACTCTCCACGAGCTGCAGACGGCCCTGAGGAGGGGCAAGCGTCGCAGTGCACCGGGAGCAGACGGAGTGACAGTCCAGATGCTCCGCAACCTGGCCACCAGTGAACAACGACGCCTGCTCGACTGCTACAACAACATCTGGTGGTCAGGACAGGTGCCGGAGGCCTGGCGCACAGCCATCGTGGCCCCCATTCTGAAGAGCAATAAGCCGGCTAACGAGCTGTCCTCATACCGACCGGTCTCCCTCACCTCCGCTGCCTGCAAGGTGATGGAGGCCATTGCTCTGGCACGGCTCGAATGGGTGGCCCGCGCCTGCGGGTTCCTCGCGGACCAGCAGACAGGCTTCCGGCGCCGAAGGTGCACTGCGGACTCCATCGCAGACGTCGTCTCCACCCTGGAGGACGCCAGGGCCAGCGGAGACCTCGCCATGCTCCTCCTCATCGACGTCAAGGGGGCGTTCGATGGCCTCCCACATGCGGTCGTCCAGCAGGCTCTGGACCTCCTGGGCATTGGCGGCAACCTGCGGCGGTTCCTGTCATCGTTCCTGAACGACCGCACCCTCAGGGTCCGCGTGGGCCATGCAAGGAGCACTCCCCGTCCGGTCGCAGCAGGCGTACCACAAGGGTCAGTGGTGAGCCCGTTTCTCTTCAACCTCGCCCTGGCCCGGTTGCCTGCTGCACTGCCGACCGACCCTCACTACAAGGTGGAGTGCTCCATCTACGCGGATGACATCGCCCTGTGGGTGCGGGGACCGCCGCAGTCAAGCCGCCACGTGTGCCTGGCCCTCCAGAGAGCCCTGGACACCACGGCCGCCTACCTGGGAAGCATCGGACTCTCGGTTTCGACGGGGAAGACGGTGGCCCTCCTCGTCCACCCGAGAGCAGCGGCACGGCGCTCAGCTCCCCGGCTGCAGCTGGAAGGCGTGCGCATCCCATGGAGTACGACTGTGTCGTACCTTGGGCTGCGCATCGACCACCGGCTAACCTGGCGACCGGCAGTCGGGGCCATGCAGACCCAGACCATCAGGGTCCGCAAGGCCGTGTCGCAGCTCCTTGCTCATGGAGAGGGCTGCTCGGTGAAGTGGGCCCTGCGGCTCTACGAGGCGGCGGCCACATCACGCCTGCGGTACGCCCTCCCGCTGGTGGCGCTGCCGCCACGCCGCCTCGAAAAGTTGGAGCTGCAGCACCGGGCGGCCATCCGACTCTGCCTGGGCGTCCCCCGGAGCTCCCAGATTGCCGCTACCCTTGCGGAGGCTGGAGCATGGCCCCTGTCGCTCCTCTTCCTGCAGCAGGGGCTGAGGCACGTCGACCGCCTCCACCATGCTCCTGATGGCAGAGGCCTGCTGCGTCGCCTCCAGTCCCGGCCTTCCTCAAGGATGGGTCAGCTGTGCCGCCTCTACGAGGAGGTGGTTGGCAACCCACCGCCGAATGCGGTACAGCTGCCCCCACCGCAGAGGCCTCCTGTCCCCATCGCCACGGAGCTGCCCGGGATTTCGAAGAGGCGCTCGCCCGCTTGCGCCCTGCAGCAGACGGCCGCCTGCCTCCTGGACGAGACCCTCGGAGACCACCTCCTGGTGTACGTCGACGGTTCGGTGGTACCGGACACCGGCTCTGCCACGGCGGCCTGCACGGCACCAGCCCTGCAGAAGAGCAGGCAGTGTCGACTGCCCAGACACGCCAGCTCGACTGCAGCGGAGGTGGCAGGCCTCCACCTGGCCGTCGACCTACTTTCCGAGGAGCTTCCTGGGGTACCAGCGGCCATCCTCTGCGACTCCAAGGCAGCCCTCCTCGGCCTGCAGAGGCCAGAAAGCGCCAGCCTAGGAGTCGCACTGCTGTCTACCCGGCTGACAGCGCTGCAGGACGCAGGCCACCCGGTGTCCCTGCATTGGATCCCCGCCCACGTAGGGATCCCGGGCAACGAGGCAGCCGACACCCTGGCGAAGGACGCCCACCACACCACTGTGCCCCTCAGTCGGGCCGTGACGGAGGGCGACTTCACTGGACTGAGGCTGCGGCGACACCTGGCGACCCACCACCCAGACAAACGGGTGGCACTGGGATGCCCCCCACGACCACTCCCCCAGCGAGGCCTGGCTCGCAGGGAGACCTCGCTCCTTCTCCGGCTCCGCATCGGCTGCAGCTGGACGGCAGCACGCAGCTACCGACTGGGACGAGCGACGTCCCCGGCCTGCAGCTCCTGCGGGGAGCCGGAGACGATCGAACATCTCCTGCTGGCCTGCCCGGCGTACCTCCAGCAGCGGGGCCCACTCCTGCAGGAGTTCCGCCGCCTGGGCCTCCCCTCTGGCAAGGAGGAAGATCTCCTCTTCCCCGGCCGACACCACCTTTCTGCACTTCGAGGCGTCGTGGAGTTCCTTGACTCGTCAGGGCTCTCCGCACGCCTCTAAGGACATTTCTACAAGCGGGAAGGCCTCACGGCCTCCCACCCCACCCCGGGCCTGACCGGCCTGGCACAACACCCCTGCAGACTCTGCAGCACACCAAGGCCTTCCATCTCGGCCTGATACGTGCCGCCTATGCCTGCCGGTTTTGCTTCGCCCAGCCGTGGCGACTCCACTCTATCCCTTCTTTCGCTCCCACTTACCCCTCCCCGTTGGCGCTGAGCCGTGCTCCCTCAAGGGCTGCAGAAGATAGCGCCAACCTTTCCCTTTCCCTCAAGAACCACTTATCATCCCGGAGTGATTGCGCGGGCACATGGCTATAAAAAAATAGACCAGATTATTTTAGCCTCGCACGCCGGCTGCGGGCGCGCTCCAATACTCTCGACACCAGGCGCTACCTCACGGCGTGGACTGCGGGAATCGGCGGACTAGCGTGTATTTGTGCGTGGCGCTTGTTTGTGTCGTTGATACTCACGGTTTGAGCGAGTAGCAACGATGTACAAACGCTACTCCTCAGGGCGGCATTGTGCCGTCGTCGGCATTCTTGATAGGAATGTGGCGAGCGCCAATATTTAAATATTCCGCTCGGCGTTACACTCTTTGTAACACTTGAAGGCGA
Source organism: Dermacentor silvarum (assembly GCF_013339745.2). NCBI lineage: Eukaryota > Metazoa > Arthropoda > Arachnida > Ixodida > Ixodidae > Dermacentor > Dermacentor silvarum. Next base: position 296,529,555 of record NC_051154.1, read on the forward strand.
AAGCCTGGTGCAAATTTAGTCATGATTTGAGTTATACATTTACTCATTAGGTTATACATTACCGAATGATAGGCTTTCGCTACATGTAAAACCCCGTGTGGTAGTGCTTGCCTAGCCCAAATACCTGGCCAATACCTTGCGTAGCCATCGATAGGTAATCGATCAATAGTCACTAAATGCTGGAAAATGCTGGGGATGACTTGGTAGTGCTTAGCCTAGCCCAAATACGTGACCAATACTTCGATAGCCAATCAATAGCTAATCGATAATCGACAAATAATAAATTCCAGGAAATGCTGGAGTTGACTTGGAAGTGCATAGCCTAGCCCAAAAACGTGGCCAATACATTGCGATAGCCAGTTGATAGATTATCGACAAATAATAAATTCCGGGAAATGCTGGGGATGATTTGGTAGTGCTTAGCCTAGCCGAAATACGTGGCCAATACCTTGCCATAGCCAATCAATACCTAATCTATCAATAATTAAAAAATCTAGAAAATGCTAGGGATGACTTGGTAGTGCTTAGCCTAGCCCAAATACGTGACCAATACCTTGCGATAGCCAATCGATAGCCAATGAATAGCTAATCATTAAATAATCAATTAATTCCGGAAAATGCTGGAGATGACTTGGTAGTGCTTAGCCTAGCCCAAAAACGTGGCCAATACATTGCGATAGCCAGTCGATAGCCAATCAATAGCTAATCGATAATCGACAAATAATAAATTCTAGGAAATGCTGGGGATGATTTGGTAGTGCTTAGCCTAGCCGAGATACGTGGCCAATACCTTGAGATAGCCAATCAATAGCTAATCGATAATCGATCAATAATCAATAAAGTCAGGAATATGCTGGGGATGACTTGGTATAGTGCTTAGCCTAGCCATAGCCTCCTATAGTATATAGGAGGCTATGCTATAGCCATAGTTGAGGCCGCAGTATGGATGGTGAGAAGTCGGCCAGCCTGAAGGAGGCCAGGGATCGCCGTAGAAATATAGCGGAACTTTGACGAGCGTAACTACGCCATTGACGATGTCGCCACATAAACCCATTACTTTACGGATCATAGAAGCGTATTCATTGGTGTGAAAAATACAGTTTTGCCCGTTGGTTAACCACAACGTCTCTCCTTTCTTATGCTAGTGGGGAACCACTTAGTTTTAATAACAACATGTCTAACTACAAGCGAAGCCTAAACGCAGCCGGGGTTCTGTAGCTATCGCTACTAGACTAGGTTTAACCAGAGCTAAACCACAGCCAATTTTTTTGGCCAGCTCTTCTGATGTTTCTTTCAACTTTTCTATTGCCATTCCCTGATTCCGCGTCTTATCCACAAGTTCATCATATTTTTAAGCTAGCATTTCCATTGACTTTTCTATTGCCTCTGTAGTTGCACATTGGCGATCTACTTTCTTTTCAAGGCCTTTCAGGCGTCCTAAAACTGTGGCAAGCATTTGGTTCATGGTTGAAATCTGCTCGCTTAGTAACTTTGACCCATCCGAGTTTTTTTTTTTTTTCATCTGTAGGCTTATGTTCATATTCATTGCTGCTTTCAGATTCTGACTGGTTGTCTTGTTTCAATGCCACACAACTTTTACACACCCAGCTAGCGATTTCCATTTCTCTCGTATTCTTCATGGTTTCTCTAGCAATTCCCGAGCACGTCCCGGCATGACACGATCATTTACATTGTTTGCATAAAATGCACTAGAAATCCTTTTCAAGCAGTTTGGTACATGACATGCATTGTTTTCTCGACATGTTCAACACACGCTAACCACAAAATAATCACAAAATGTGCAGTCCAGTGGAGCATAGAATTAACCTCGGTTATATCTTAATTTCCTCTTACCTATAGGCAAGAAAAAAACGGTCAGAGCTGTGTTCGATGCTCCACCGGACTGACATGTAAACGGTGAATCGGTCTGGCGTCGGGCGCGAGTCATTTTATGTTCCTGTCACGTCAAAGTGAAAGAATAGCCTTTTCTTTTCTTAATTATTCAATATTTTCTGGTAGTAGACTACGTTATACACAGTTTTATGCCGGTTTTTGTCGGAACATAACCACCGATCCATACGTCGAGAGTGACTTCAAAAGACGCGCGCGGCTACGTGTCTGAGCGCTTCTCCGTCCAGTGCTTCACAGTGTTCACAGATGGCGAGACCAGCGTCGTGGGCACTCGCTCTTTTACCGCTACGCCGATAGTCCCGCTACGCCCACTGTTTTGAACGACTGCTGCTGCGCCTTCGAATTTGCGTGGGCACCTTTACCACGGCTGCGATCATTACTCCCCTGGAACTGCGATCCTGTACTTCACACGCCGCTCTCTGTAAAGTACATCATGTCTGTTACACCCTGTGTTCTTTTGAAACTGCCTTTGTATCCGCTGCTGTATGTGACCGTCTTACCGTGGAGAGCGCTACATGCTGTGAAGCTGCAAGCGCGGCTTTTATAAATATTTTAGCTGTAACTAATCCTTCTTTAACCCAGATATAACGATGCACTTCCTGCAGAGACAAGCAGCGACTTCATTAACAGGTCCACTTTCATTTCCCTTTTCTTCATTATTTTCGCGGGCTACTCTGGCGCCATCTCGTAGCCATCGTCGCCTCACTACAGTTTTCTCACGGCCGCCTGGATCGGCGCGCGCGGCGGGGTTGCTACGGCCGTCCCATTCGACGCGCGCCCCGTTGAAAACATGTAATTGAGGAAGTTGCCCCGCGCGCCGTGAGGCGGCGCTGTGCTCCCACCCCTCTGCTGACGGCGTTACGGCCGTCAGCAGACGTGCACGTCGTGCACGTGGTGAAGATAGGTTGGTTGTTGGCCCAAAGTGGACTGACAGTTGCAAGAAACTGCACGAGAATCAAGGCACGTCTTGATAGATTCTTAAGCCGGCTTTACACAGCGAGGGTGTTTCTTTGTAGCATAATACGATAGAGATGCAGCTAACGCATAGGCAGGGTGTTTACGCGACTTTGCGTGGCGCATTGCATGCGCCTTGAGACGTATTCTGGCGAGTGAGTTGCCGCTGTGCCGAAGCGCTTCCCCTGACCACGCTCGTCATTCTTTTCTTGCGCTCGCTGTTCCCTTCAAAAAGAAAAGTATTTCATAATCGTGGTCACTGTATGGCTACGTTCTCGGGTCGAGCGCTGTGTTCACAGAAGTCTTCATATACAGAAATCACGGTGGTAATAATAATTTTGCAGTACATTTTCTCCAGCCTGATGTACCGGCCGAATTAATTATTCGGGGCCCTTGCATGCGCGTCGCCTTTGCAATGTGAAGTTCCCACGATACATCAGTGGTGCTGAAGCGGCTTTTCCATCAAGCCTCGAACTATACTATATGTTACTTGGAAGTGTTGCTGCTGAAAGCCCTGTGTAACTAGCATATATGCTTTCATATGCATTTCACATTGTTGTACCACATTGAATTGAGGCAAGTGATTTGTTTTTATAATCTCGCCTGAAATTCTGCGTGTATAATTTACTGTATTTTTCAAAAACATGCCGTACTGCGCTGCACGTGCCATGCTGCAAGTCGAGCACCAAGAAAAAGCTTGGTCTAAGTTTTCACGCATTTCCAGTGGAGGAAACTGGAGCAGTGGAGCTTTAATTTGTCCTCACTTAGAGAGCTGCCCTCTTTTTGCTTGCCAGCTAGGCAAACGAAAAGCATGCATCAGCGATTTCTTCATGAATTGCAAGCAAATTTATAAAGCCCCTACACTCAAATATTGGCGCAGTCGTTACGGACACAGCGGCTTACCGCAAAAAACTAATGAGTAAGCCACTGAGCCGAAAAGTTCTCCGCGTTTGAAGGAGTACTGCGAGTGCACAAGCGCTGTGTGTTTGCTATCGTAAATAAATTGTAGGTATTGTGAATGTATTATGCTGGTAATTTTGCCATGAATACAAACATGGCATTCAATTATTTACTGATGGATCAGAAAGTTGCTGAAAAA